>NW_015505361.1:481505-508139 GCF_001515645.1 Sinocyclocheilus grahami
GTGCTTTCACATTGAGCAGCATTAACTACACAAAGCCGTTGTTCACTGACGAGCTGCACAAAACCACGTTCATATTCGCGCGATTTTTAGCGCAGCTCCTCAGTGAACAACGGCTCTGTGTAGTTAATGCTGCTCCATGTGAAAGCCCGCAGGTGATGGAGATTTACCGCTGATTACAGAACCGGCTTTCTGACAAGGTGTGCGTTAAATATCGCATGCGATTAATCGTGCAGCCCTATTTTTAATGCAAATATGACATTATTTGACCTAACCCTACACCTACCCTTACCCCTAACCATAGCCCATAACAAAGACATCTCAAACAATGTCATCTTTGCATTAAAAATGACATAACTGAGTGAATGACACTTAATGACAGTTGTCATAAACATGCATAAAACCCCCTTCATATTCATGACATGTGTCATGTCATGATTATGAAGGTGTCATGTCAGTCTTATGCACACCCCTTCAAGTAAAGTGTAACCAAAAATTGTAATGATTATCTACTAAACCGTGTTGAAGTCAGTGAAAATGGTTGCTACACCCCTGCGTTTTCCTGCAGCATTCTCTTGTTTGTAAAGGTTGTGTCTGGGAAACATATGAACCCGCACGGTGACCTCACATTGCTCAACAGTGTTCTACCTCTCTCTTTCTCTCAGGCCTCTCAGCCCGATGAACTAACCATCGATGAGCATGAGATGTTGGAGGTTATAGAAGATGGAGACATGGAGGACTGGGTGAAGGTAAACCATTTAAACCATTGCTTATTTCAGCAGTTCAACACAACCTGCTGAAGTTTATTTCAATTAGACTGTAATTCAATAAGATCTACAGAAGGAAAGAATTTTTGTGTGTCTTGTAATGTGTCAAAAATAAGATTTACACCGAATTCCAATTATTCCATGCACACAAACGTTTTGAATGACAGTTGGTTGAATTCTTTGGAAAACTGTGGAACTTTCCGCTGAATTCCGTTTGGGCCCGTTTATAAGTTTTAATCAATTTTTGTTAGTTTTGTTGTTTTTTCATTGTTATTATTATAAATAATCTAAGAATTCATTAGCTCTGTTTAAAGTTGCAATAAAACAGAATAGCAACATCTTTTCACAATAAAAATCATTCACAATACAATCTATAACGTTAATTTAAAACTATTAGAATGAATTTTCATTTCTTGCAAGCTTTAACACATTTTTACTATGTTTAGGTTCATCCCAGAGATTTTTCACTTCAAAATTAGTGCAGAAACTCCATTTGAATTCCAGTGTTATTCCGAAAGTTCCATTCGCAAACTTTTTGAATGACGGTTGTTTGAATTCAGATTCCATGTGGGCCTTTGTCCTTGCATGTTTGACTATTAAATATTTTGGTGATTATTATCAATTTATTATTTTTATTTTTAATAATTTGATTATTCTTTTAGCTCTGTTTCACAGATTTCTCATGTTTAGATCAATTACTGATTTTTTTCTCCCAAAATCAATAAAGAAAATTGGATTAAAGTGTTTGGGTGACTGCTGCTGAATGTTGTCATGGTTGGTTCCAGGCGCGGAATAAGTCCGGTCAGGTGGGCTACGTTCCAGAGAAGTACCTGCAGTTCCCCACATCCAACAGTGTCCTGAGCATGCTCCAGTCCCTCGCTGCTCTGGACGCACGCTCACACTCCTCCAGCAACTCCACTGAGCCTGAGCTGGCATCAGGCAGCTTCAACGGAGACAGCAGCAGTGAGTCTCACACACACACACACACACACACAGACGGGTGAATGCTGATGGTTTGTGTGGGTGGGTGATGATGTGAGTCACAATGCATCTAAATGTTCATTCTGACCTTTATTAATGAAAATGTGTCATGCTACTACTGTGTTGGTGTTTTTTTGGTCGTATTACTAGGTTTTGTTTTGTTTTTTATGACATGGTCTGGTTTCTCACAAACATGGAGAACTTGGAAATATCAGGGAATCAGCCTGGAATTAAATAAGGTCTAAAAAATGATTGGACATGGCTGAAAGAAACAATTTTATTAATCAAGGATGCAATAAAGTGATCAAAAGTGACAGAATAGACATTTATAATGTTACAAACGATTTAAATTTCAAACAAATGTGTCCTCTTTAAGTTTCAGCACAACTGTTTTCAACACTGATAATAATCAGAAATGTTTCTTGAGCAGTAAATCAGCATATTAGAATGATTTCTGAAGATCATGTGACACTGATGCTGAAAATACAGATTTGAACACTGGAATAAATTACATTTGAACATATTAACATTTAACATTTTCTGAAATTGGGATTTAGACATCATCTGAAAGCTGAATAAACAAGCTTTCCATTAATGTATGGTTTGTTAGGATAGGATAATATTTTAGATACAACTGTTTGAAAATCTGGAATCTAAGAGAGCAAAAAAAATCTAAATATTGAGAAAATTGCCCTTAAATATGTCCAAATGAAGTTCTTAGCAATGCATATTACTAATCTAAAATTAAGTTTTGATATATTTACGGTAGGAAATTTACAAAATATCTTCATGGAACATGATCTTTACTATTACCGATAATATCCTAATGATTTTTGGCATAAAAGAAAAATCTATCATTTCGACCCATGCAATGTATTTTTGGTTATTGCTACAAATATACCTGTGCTACTTATGACTGGTTTTGTGCTCCAGGGTCACATATATTCAAATAGAAAAGAGTTACTTTAAATTGTAATTATATTTTGCTGTTTTTACTCTATTTTTGGTCAAATACATGTATCCTCTGTGAGCATGAAAGACTTTTTTTAATTAAATCTTACAGACCCCAAACTTTTAACAGACAAAAACTCCATAAAACACTTTTGAAAGTTGCAAGCTGTGAAAATGACTTGATCTCAGACCTTTAAACAGTGCGTGCCATTGTAAAGACTGCGAGTCGATCCCTCACAGCCTCATTTTTACCTGCATTACATCCAGTATGCCGTCTAAACTGACCGAGGCGTATTAACAACCTCTTTCTTTTGTTCTTCGTCTCTCCCAGTGAGTTTTGTCAAGGCCATGTACGACTACGAGGGTCAGACGGATGACGAGCTGTCATTCCCTGAGGGAGCCATCATCCGCATCCTCAACAAGGACAACCAGGAGGACGACGGATTCTGGGAGGGCGAGTTTAACGGACGAGTGGGCGTCTTTCCGTCCGTGCTGGTGGAGGACCTGACCGCCTCAGAGAACGGAGACACTCACTGGGGAACAGACACACAGGTGAGACGAGCAGAACTCAGTCTGAGTCTCTATGTCCACACTTACTGTGTGTTTCTGAGTGGGTTTGATGTCCGAGGCCTGGTGTTGTTGATTGCAGGCATGGCTGCTTCCTTCCTGTAATTAACATCATCCGGCCACATCAAAGCAATTCTTGATTGGAGCTAATCATGTAAATACAGTCATAATATAACTGTACTTTAATGTGTACTTTAATCATATAATTCGTTACTTGACTCTCTAAAATTCTAATTCTAGTTTTTCATATAACGATGCTAAATTATGTCGTTTGTTATGCCTAAAATAATAATAAACTTGTTCGTTGATAGTTGAATATCTTAATATGATTCAGAGTTTTCTATAATTTAATAAAACACCGTAAACTACTGTTTAAATGTTTGTGGAAAGAAGTATTTTATTCTCACCAAGGCTGCATTTATTTGACTACAAATGCAGGAAAAACAGTAATATTGTGGAATATTATTACAATTTCAAATAACTGAATATACTTTAAAATAATTAATTTAGGATCAAAGCTGAATTTTCAGCATCATTACTCCAGTCTTCAGTGTCACATGATCCTTCGGAAATCATTCTAATATGCTGATTTGCTGCTCAAGAAACATTTCTGATTATTATCAGTGTTGAAGACGGTCGTGCTGCTTCATATTTTTGTGGAAACCGTGATGCATTTTATTTCTCAGGATTCTTTGATGAATAGAAATCTCAAAAGAACAGCGTTTATTTGAAATAGAAATCTTTTGTAAAGGTATTCACTGGCACTTTTGATCTATTTAATGCGTCCTTGCTAAATAGAAATATTAATTTCATTTACTGGCCCCAAACTTTTGAACGCTAGTGTATATTAACATTATCTGACACTGAGAGGATTTACTTACTTGGTAGACTTGGCAAGGATACGCTAGCTTAGCAAGCTAAAATGCGTTGTCGTCTCCAGGTGTCCCCGTGCCAAAGGCTTCATTCATCGCTTCCTCCTCTGCCTCTGTATGAGCAGCCGCCCTGCAGTCCGTACACGAGCCCCGAGACCAGCAGCGCTCCCTCGCTGCCCCGCTCGCCGTCTGTCAACGGAGAACTCAAACTGCCCATCCCGCAGAAAGCCGCCATTCATAGTAAGACACTAGTCACCACAGATACTGCGTCATGTGTTCCTCTGTGTATTTGAGTCTGTCAGTGTTTTCATTTGAGAATGTTTTTCATTTGGTTTAGATCACAATTCCAGCTTGAGTCCAGAGAGCCCAGGCTTCTCTCAGCCGCTGAGAGTCACTCCGGACGGATCCGGCCCCGGAAAACTCAGACCTGTAGGTCAACAACACAGCGCTAAGGATTTGCTTAGTCTCAAATGTGTTTTTTATGCTTTTATGAACATTGTGCATTTTAAAGTCGTTATGTGTAAGATTTTGCCATTTTCAGAATTATTTAAGATTAAAACGAGATGCTATTATAGATTTTATTAATATTTTGAATTCATTTTAAAATTTTAGTCATTTGTGTTTTTGTTTTGTTGTTGTTGTTGTTGTTTTTTAAATATGCCTATAGTTTTAGTAATTTTAATTTCATTTTTAGTTGTTTTAGGAAATCAAGTTAAAATAAATGAAAATTAGAAAATAAGTTAATAAGTTGTTTATTTTATTTCAGTTCATATTTATTTTACTTTAAGTAATGAAAGTGCATTTTTATGGTTTAGTTTTAGTTATCTTTAATAACCCTGGCAGTTTCTTACATTTGGAAAAATATATATTTAGAAAAAACTCACTAGACCAGAGAAAAATATATTTTTATAACTTTGTATTTCTTATAATTTTATGTATTTTTAACATTTTTTTAAAATAGATTTATCTGTGTGAATCTCTTGAAACCTGTCAATAATATATACAGACCATATTTCATCCCTCAAAAAATAACAAAAATATTTTTAGAACAAAATGAATTATCTATCTGTATTTTAGAGTTATTAACTTGTTTGTGAAAAAAGTTGCCAGCCACCACCAGCATTTTTGAGAATTTTCACTAAAATTCCTTGGCCCCCAGAATATTTTGTAGTACGAATATCTGAACATGCAATACATCAAAATAAAGAGCAGACCCTCTACTTTTAAACAAAAAAACTGTTTTATTTTAGCTTCAAACTTAATTTTTTTTATCAATACTTGAATACAGGTAGGTTTCATAAAAAAAAAAAAAAAAAGATTTTGAGCAAAAAGCTGAGAAAATCGCATTTTTATCAAATACTACATCTGGATCGTATTATTATCAAAGCAGAGATGCAGTAGATGGCTTCCATTAGCACTCCTAAAGCTTGCACAGTCCTTTACCACTTCCTGGATTGCCATTTCACTTGGTAACATTAGGCAGTTTTCATTAATGTGCTTAATTAATTCAAATTCATTTCATTTCAGCATTTTATTGTTGATGATCGCATTATTTTTCATATGCATATGCATACATAGGAGATCGCTTGTTTCTGCATCTTCCTCATTTGTTTTTTTGATCGGCACATTCTAGACTCATTCAGGAGATCCGTAATAGCGCCCCCGAGTGTATGATAGCAAGAACGTGGAAACCTGGAAAATTCCGTGTTTGGTGGGGAAGCGTTGTCTCATAAAACCAAATTCCGTGTTTGGTGGGGAAGCGTTTTTAACAATTGAGCACTTTTTCCCCACTCGATTCTCTCTTTTTATTAATAGTAAAATAATAATAATTTAATAATCATTTCTCTTGTGACCCGTACATAGTGGAAAAAATTAAAAGAAACATATTTCGTGTTACACAGGTTGTTTTAATAAGTCGGTGCTTGAAATAAAAGCTTTTTATTTCAGTGATTTTTATTGATGACTGCGGTGTTAATATTTTAATTATAGGCCTATAATTCATTTTAAAAGACTTTTTAAAAAAAAAATTTTTTTTAAAGGGGTCATATGATGCGATTTCAAGTTTTCCTTAATGCACTGGGTCAGCTGGCCAATCAGAGCAGACTGACTGATCGGAAGGAGGGACTTTGTAGAAAACGAAGCGTTTGAGAGAGGCGGGGCATAGAGGACCTACAATAATGTACAATATTTGAAAAATAATGTGTTTTTTGAACATTAAAGCATGTCAACATGTTCTGTTACACCAAATACACAAACTAGTGATCTTTAAATAAGCATCATATGACCCCTTTAATTAAGGAGTAAATAGCCTAATCTTTTGTTATCCTCGCAGCGCGTCAGTTATGTGGTAATTAATGCAGGGCAAGTGAATTGTAATCTTAATTTAATAAAAAAAGTAACTTCATAATAATAATAATAGGCCTAATAAAAATAAGAATGTAACGGGCCAGATCCTCTTAATATTACCAATAATTGATGTTTTTGACAACATCTCTGGCTATCGTCGTTTGGGCTGCCTTGTTGAGCGCAGTGGCACTGAGAAAATTATATTTCACACACTTTAAGCTCTTTTATTTTCTAAATGTAATAGAATTAGTCCAATGAATCGTTCAGTTTGTAATGCGCACCTAACCGAAAGCCTCATACTGAACGGTTCAATACGAATACATGTATCGTTACACCCCTAATATATATGAATTACTGTTTATTATTATATTTTATTGTATAAATATTATATTGTAAATATAAGAAAATAAATGTATATTATTTATAAATATTATGTATATTATTTCTATTTATACATTTTTATTTTTTTCGGTGGGACCTACACATTTTCACTTGTGAATATATTATAGGCTTCCTCTTCTCTATTAAACGCTGTTCTTTTTTGTCTGTAGGTTCGGGCGGCACCTCCTCCTCCAAAGCAGCACACGCGCCGACAGGTGGAGAAAACCGAAGAGGTGGAGATCACGCTGGTGTAGAGCGCCGCCCTAGTGGACTGAGAACAAACCCCATCTGACCTCTAACCCCTCCCACTCCTCACGGAAGGGGCGGGGCGTGTGTTACCCGCCCTATGAGCATCCTTAGATCCCGAAGGGGCGGAGAACAGCATCTCAAAGGCATCCCTTTTCATAAAAACAAACACCTCTTTTGGCGTCACAGACTGTTTGGTGCCTTAAACCGCTTTCATGCCAAACTCTAATCCTTGTATTCGTAATTACGTTATCTTGCAACGGGAGCTTGTTTAAAACTTTGTTAATCCACTCGATGCCAGTTAATTTTCACAAAATTGAGGTTGATGTGTAAGTGTGTGTCTAAAAACGTAGAAAGGAATCAAGGGATAGCGAGAGTTTTAAAGAGGCTACACTTTTTACGGCTTTAGAAGAGCCAAACATGCGATACTAGGAATTGTGGGATGATACGGGAGTGAAAAAGGGGTCAGCCACGAATAGTCCTACCATTTACGTATTTCATATGTAATAGCACAGTACATTACTGTCGTCATAGGAATGTTATATTCACGTTAAACATCGCAGATCATAACGGAGAAAGGGAACTGTACATAAAAGGCTACAAGGAAAAAGAGCGGTAGAGGAGAACGAGGGTTAAAAAGAGAGGAAGGCTGGTTACTTCACTCGGTTTAGCTTCTTTCTGTCTTGTGTTGATCTGAGAAAAGTACTAACAACATAGCTATATCCTTTTCCTCAAATTGTCATTATGAAGACCAGTGTTTGTATGTATTACTAATATTTAGTCCTCAGAAACACGCGACCTAAAGACACGTCTGTGAGCGTGAGGCGGCGAATATTCTGCGTCTGCTCGGGCGGAACGTAATCGTGGAAATATACCGATCAATATACAAGTATCAGTTAAAGTGCTTTTCCAGCCTAACGCATTTCTCATTGTCATGTGTCGGCACTGTAGAGGACTGAACGGATGTGCTGTGTTTCTTTTATGGCAGAGTTTAGGGTGAATGTGATGGGAAAGATTCCCACCAACAAGCACAGAAAAGGTGGATCACCGTGGAGATTTTTCTTTTTAATTATTGCCGACGAACGCAAACCTATTATCGTGTCCTAAGTGCATTTCCTCCCTACAAGGGGCAGCTATGTTTGTTTTTTTAAGAGTTTCTTTGTCTTTTTTTTTGCAGTTGAAGAGACATTTCATTTTAAATAAGCAATGGCTGTATGATTTATGATTTGCATTCATTTCCACAGTATTTTCATGCATATCTTGATCTTTTTCTGGAGTTTCAGTGCTTTGACCTCTTAATTTTATCTTATTTTTTTAATGTCCTTGTGTCCCAGCTGCCTCTTTTGGATGATGAAGCTGCCCAGCGTCGTGTTATTGATCTCATTAGAGAGTGACTGATTGTAGTTTTCCCATAACGTTTGAAAGAGAACAGAGTTATTATGATGATTCCATAATATAGACAGTGGAAAGAATTTTTAAAAATCCATTTTGTGAAATGGTACCATAGTTCTGTTAAGCAAGAACAGGGTCATGACGAAAAGAACGTGTGCGAGACGTGGGAGGAAAAAAAAACAAAACGTTTGTTTGGTAGCCTTTTTTTAATCCGAGCGGAAGATGTTTGAGTATCTTCCTTTGTTTCTATTTTCCTCTGTCACAACCTATTTTCTTGTTGATCTCGTTGAGATCTTTTGAATGTTATCAAACTTGTTTTGAAGTTTATGGTTAGAGGTTAAAGCCCATTGTGTCAAAAACGGTTCTCGCCTACGAAGCGAACGCAAATTTTGATATTTTCATTTGCATTTTTTTTCAATTGCGCTCCCAGTTTTCTTGGCCAGTTTCAATCTTTGGAGCTTCTTCAATAGCATTAGCTGCATATTCTAGTTCTTTTTATTTCTAAAGTGATTTTATTTGCGTTTATTAAAATTTGAAGGTGATTCCGAGCTGCTAGACAAAAAAAACAGATGGAATAACAACAATTGACTGTTGCTGCAGTGACAATATCAGAGAACAGGTGAAAAATATTCTTTCTGCATATTATTAGCTGTAAAATTATTTGTATTTATTGTGTACAAATGTTAAATAAAAAAACTGGGGAAAGTGATTCTCTTTGTTTTTTAGTTTTTTTATGGATGTGGCCAGATGTAAATGCATCAATTGCAACTTCAAATCGGTCACAAATCTTTTTATTTTTTTATTTTATACATTGTATTTGTTTCATGTTTAGTGTTTATTTTCATAGAAAATTGTATATTTTATAATTATATTCAGACGTGCCCCACATTTTAGTAAAATAGCTGCAAAAAATGCAAACCTATTACACAGGTAATAGTAAAATAAAAAAGTGGACAAACATTTAAAGACAAAGACATTTGAACGTCTGAAGGTTAAATACCTCCTTTCAATATTTTTCTAAAGCTTTCTTGTGAATATGAGATTTTTTTTATATGTTATTTGTACCACCTGTAGGATGCTAGATGTGTGAATGTTTTGAAATTGATTTAAAATCTAGAATGTGTTTTTGTCGGATGATATCAGACTGTTTTGTTAAATCATGCTGCTTGTCAGTCAGCTTTCAAAAGAGTGGGCTGTTCTCCCAGAGTTCCATGTAAATAACAGAGACATGTTTCCTGCTGGGAAATGAGATACGCAGTTTCCCTCCTCTCTCCATCCACAGGGTAATGAGTGTGGATTTTTCACATATTTCTGCAAGAACAAAATGTTTCAGCATGTTAATTGTATGCGGCCACATGGAATGAATGAGAAACTTTCTCTCTGAAGGGAATTAGATGGCTTGTGTTAAAGTTTATTTGTGCTCCAACCCAGAAGGTACGTATCACAGTCTGTTTTAGGCTAATCTTAAATGTTTATATGCCTACAGATTAAGCTAACCTTGTATGGATGTTATAATGTCTGCAGGCGTTCATTTACTTTTTTAAATGATGTTTTTGAAAGGAATAAAAGCATAACTATACCAAAGTATAACTAACTTTAATACAATTAACAATCTTAATAATATAGTGAATAATGAACTATCAGCACATCTTTAATGAAGGAGATGTTGCATTTGGTTTAATTTGTAATTTAGCGGTTAAATCGTTAAAGAAAATAAATGACCCTCATGTCATTCCAAACCCATATGACTCTTCTGAGCGTCACATGTGCAAATTGGATTTAATAGGCATGCAGGTTTG
Source organism: Sinocyclocheilus grahami (assembly GCF_001515645.1). Lineage (NCBI taxonomy): Eukaryota > Metazoa > Chordata > Actinopteri > Cypriniformes > Cyprinidae > Sinocyclocheilus > Sinocyclocheilus grahami. Next base: position 491,805 of record NW_015505361.1, read on the forward strand.
CAAAGACATAAGGATGAATAAATGACAGTATTTACATTTTTTTAAGTGTACAATTCCTTTGAAACTTGATTTTATTCATTAGAAAATGACTGGATTGTGAAAAGTGGTCTGGAGGGGAGGGGTTGCAAATAATGTGGAGCAAGGTATTATTTTAATAAAAGATTATGACTTTTTTCCCCCTTTAGAAATAACATGCACCAATGAATCGTTCATAGTAAGATGAGGAAAGTGCATTAAAAAAAGTAAACGGGTTAACAAAATCTGGGCTAGAAAGTGATGGGTAAAAGTTGAATCACAACTGAAATGTTGCCTCGTGTAAACTGTGTTGCAGAATCTGTGGTTGAGAGGAGGTTACTAAGGCAGAGAGTTTTCCCCAGACTGAGGGAATACTGCAGATGCACATATGGAGTCGAGTTCAGAGTGAGCAAACATTCCTCATTACTTTTTTCACATCTTCTGTCAGTATGTAAAGTGTTTAATCAGCTTGTAAATAATCTAATTCTGAAGAACATTACAGTTGTGTTGCTTCCAGTTGACAATAACAAATGATTTCACAAGCAATTGTGTTTTAATCCATAAACATGAATAAATAATGATTATTTCTTTCATTGGGACATTTAACAGGCCCTCCTACTGTCTCATCTAAACATCATGCATTTTTAATTGTGCAAATAACAAAAGGCTGACTGTTAGTATTGAACTTATTTTTAACACTATTTCTATACTGCTTTCTGAGAGCATGTTAGTAGACAGTTACGGTGCATAAAACACTGTGGTTGTTTTGGCTAATAGATGGCATCTAGGCCACCAACACAAGGTCTTTATTGAATCATTTGCCTCCTCCCTCTACAAGAACTAACATTACAAAAAAGCAGAAAATTGTCTGTTGATCCAACCTGTCTGCAGGGTATTGACCCATATGAAGCAGCAGAACCCAAAAACTGGCCCTCGCAGAAGAGACGACTGCAAATTCTGGAGGACTGCAGGAAGAATTCTCTGGGGCCTTTCTTTGTGGTAACATTTGTTTCAGTACAGCATGATTATTTAATTGTAGGTATATGGTAGATTTTACTTGATACAACAGCTCTAAAATAGTTGCAAATATTTTATACAAACAATAAGCCACTTATGGTCATGTGTTCCTAACGTGCAGAGATGTTACCATGCTTAAAGTAATTCTAGGTACTTCACATTGGAGCAACGCTTGTTGCATGCAGAGCTCATAAAAGGATTAGTTCACTTCCAGAATAAAAAATGTCCTGATAATTTTCTCACCCCCATGTCATCCAAGATGTTCATGTCTTTCTTTCTTCAGTCACAAAGAAATTACGTTTTTTGAGGAAAACATTCCAGGATTCTTCTCCATATAGTGGACTTCAATGGCGGCCAACGGGTTGAAGGTCCAAATTGCTATTTGGAATAAGGGTCTTATCTAGCCGTTTTCTAAAATAATAATAATTATATACTTTTTGAACACAAATTCTCATCTTGCTCTGCAATGTGCATGTGCAGTTCTTCGTCTGTGTACTTCAGTTCAAAAAGGTAGGGTAGGGCAAAAAACTCCATCATATTTTCTCCTCCAACTTCAAAATTGTCTGACATCATTGTTTTGCTTTGTTTTGTAAAGGGCGTTTGACTTTCTTTGCACATTTGCTTTGTAAACACTGGGTTGGTACTTCCGCCTACGTCAACGCATTACCTTTCCAGCGTTTACACAATGAGGTCGAGCTAATGCAAGACGAACATTTGTGTATAATTTTTTACAAAATGACAGATCGTTTTGCTAGATAATTCCCTTATTCCTCAGCAAGGATCGTGTAGAACCCTTTTAAACTACATTGAAACTGCAGCCTGTTGGCCACCATTGAAGTCCACTATATGGTGAAGAATCCTGGAATGTTTTCCTCAAAAACCTTAATTTTTATGCAACTGAAGAAGAAAGAAAGACATGAACATCTTGGATGACATGGAGGTGAGTAAATTATCAGGAAATTTGGTAACACTTTATTTTAAGGTGTCCTTGTTACACATGTTACATTCACTTACTATTATAATAACAATTAATTATGCATAATTACATGCAAGTAACCATAAACCAAACCCTAATCCTAACCCTAACCATATATTAAGTGCGTGTAGTTAATCAATGTAATTCAGTACATAAATGTATAATACTGTAACACGGACACCTTAAAATAAAATGTAACCGAAAATGTTTATTTTGGAAGTGAACTAATCCTTTAATATATGGAAAATAAGTGATATTTGAAGAGTTCATTTGCAAAAACCAATAACTTTATTTTTTTTCAGAAATCACGTTTTTTTTTTTATTGCGCATTCCAAGTAATATCAATCAAACTGCAGTTGGGTTGTTTTGATTAAGTAATAATAACTTAAACAAATACAGGTAATTTACTAAATTAAAGTTTATTGAAAGTATGTTTTTTTTTACATATTAAAAGTTTGTTTTATAGCGAAAGCAATTAACTCCAACAGTCGTTTTTTGCCAAAAGCAGATAACTCCACATTTCATGTTTTAGAGTTTAAAAAAAACACTTGTTTAATCTTTGTAATCTCCTCAGATGACAATGTAGATGCCTGACAAGCGTTGTTATCATAAACTGTATGGATGTGATTACACGCAATACACGGAGCTTTTCCCTCATCATTGTAACGCGCTGATTTTGCAAGTTTCCGTGAAAACATTTCAGCTTTTATTTTCCTTTTTCGCCCTGAAAAAGATATCACAGGTTCATCAAGTTCGTCGAAATTATCCATCCTCGATCACTTTTAGTCAGCTTTGACGAAACTCCTCTCAGCTAGCTCGTCTTTTCAAAGTAAAATTAGCCTTGTCACCTGACCTGAATACAGCGCGCTGATTCGCTAAAATGGACTTATCGGCTTCTGTTCAAAAACAACAAGGGACGTGAACTCGCGATGCCTTGAAAGTGGACAAAACCGGCTTTTTTGACAAAACGTGTTTAGGGTTCAGATCGCGCTATATGTGAAGAATAATGCACGGCAATCAGCTCATTTTTTGTGAAAGTGGCATTTATCGGTTTTTGCAAATGAGCTCTTCATTTGGGGTGGGAAAGTTCACTTTTTCTCATCTCTCAAAAACATTTACCAAATGAATGAGCTTCAGTTGTTGTCTCTCATTTCAGGGGTTGGTGGGTGAACAGTATGGAGATGCATGTTTACCTGAGCAGATCGAAGCCTCTGAGTTCCAGCATGTTCTCAAAGTATGCCAGCAGATGGACTTTAGGACTGAGATTTTGGAGAGATGCTACCAGAGAGATGAAAATGCCATTCCTCCCTCTTTCTGTATGCTAAATCCAGCAGGACATTTTAAACACTCTGGTGTCCAGGCAAGTAACATGTTTTGCATTATTGGTGCACAGAACCGAATAATTTAGCTAAAGTCCTTAATCTTTCATTATTAGCGAGAGAATCCAAATGAAGAGAACAACTGGTGCGAGGTTCTTCCAGAGGTGAGGAGAATCCTTCATGATGTTGTGACCCAGTGTGTTCAGGAGGGGATTATGACACATGAAGAAGCTCAGAAATATTTCCGATCAGGTAAGTCAGTGTCTTTGTCAAATTGCATAATTTTGCAGCATATTCCAAATCAAAATTGTCTAATTTATGATTATCACACCAGCTCTTGAAAACGACATCCGCTATGCATATGAAGACCATTCCAGTGAAGATATTGCAAGATGTCTTTGCTACGTTCATAAAATAACTAACCCAAGGAAAGCAATTGGATTGCCTCCAGAGAAACAAGCCCAGTTGTACCAGCTGACCCAGCTCCGAGACCACTTCCTGCCAAGCATGGTTGCTTTCCACAAAGCCCAGGTGTACAGCACCACCACGAAGTGCAATCATGGTTACACACCTGAGATGAGGCTCAACTTCGCTGTTGGTCTGAGTGAGCAGCTACATACAGATCTCAAGAGACTCATTGACAGTGCTGTTTCAAATGAGAGGGCTGTTACAGTCGATGAATTTGGCCAGCGAGATCTGTGCCGCATCTTTTCTTCTCTTTACAGAATTGAACGGGCAGAAGTCGAACATGTCAAATCATACCTAGAGGGAAAAAGTACAAAATTTCCCTTCATACTCAATGGTAGACCATGCTCAGGCAAAACTGTGCTTCTGGCTCACTGTGCAAGTCAGGTATGCCTGTTTTGCAACCTTCCCTTTTAAAATAAGCAATATTTTGGGTTGAATACTTTTAGTATTATATTCTGTGACATTAATATGATCTTTTGCATTCGCAGGCATCCGTATGGTTGAAGAACCTGGATCCCGAGATCCTTGTGTACTTCATAGATGTCAACAACTCACTGAGACAGCTTCTCAAAGACATTTGTAAAAGGGTTGATTCAAGTAGTACCTGTGTCAACAACATCTTTCAGCTAAAAGAAAATTTCAAAAGACTCCTGACCGCAAGATCACCATCCAAGAATCCTTTGGTGCTCATCATAGATGCTCTTGACCAACTGCCAAATACTGATGGACAACTCGACTTGACATTACTTCCCGAGTCATTAGCTCCAAATGTAAAGCTTCTTATTTCTATAAATGTAAACCGGCCTGATCTTCTTGCTACTCTGAAGAAGTATTACCCAGATTCAACTGTGTTCTGTGAGCTGCAAGAAGTAGAAAGTAAAAGCTGCAGCCAGCTTCTGACAAGACTTCTTCAGGAGTCCAACAGAAAGATCACCTCAGGCCAACAGATGTATGTGAATCAGGCTTTTAAGAAATGCTCTGTCTCACTATATGTGGAACTCCTTCACAGACAGACGATCCACTGGAAGTCAGAGTTTGAGATTACGGAGAACTCTCTGGTCCAAGAGGTCAATAATAACATTGTTCTGATGTTTGATCATCTGGAGAAGAAGCATGGGAAAACTGTAGTCTCCAAAGCTTTAAGCTATCTTACCTTGGCCAGGTACGGCATGACCGCAGCTGAGCTGACTGATGTTCTTTCTTGTGATGATGAAGTTCTCACATCTTTCCTTCCACCAGGCGATAGCGTACCACTTACAGTGAGGGTTCCTGAAATTTTTGTGGAAAGTCTTCTTTCAGACCTGAAGGGGTTTCTAGTGCTGAGGAACGTTTTAGGTACCCAAACTCTTTTTTGGGTCAGCAGACACTTCCCCTTGGTCGTATGTAAGAGGTACCTGTGCTCAGAGGAAACAAGTCAGAAGATACATCATGTGCTGTTAGACTATTTTAGTGGCTCTTGGGCAAATGGCACAGCAAAGCCTTTGATCGTCAATGAAGACATGAAAATGCCAAGCTCTTCAGATGTCCCACAGAATATTAACATTGACAGACAAGTACCAAGTCAACCTTGGATTTTTTCTCCTCCTTTCTATATCTCTACTGCCAAGAGTCCATCAGCAAGAACACATCCCAATTTAAGGAAACTCCACATACTCCCTTTCCATTTGTTGAAAAGTGGGAGAATTGAGGAGCTTGGCAACCAAATGATTTCTCAGGAATACCTTCAGGCAATGCTGCAAGCAGAACTGGCTGATGAACTGTTCCTGTGGCTTGAGAGTACATCTCAGTTGCTGTTTCCCAGGGAACTTCAGCTACTCCACATCATCTTGAGATCTTCAGCTTGTCTGCTGAGGAACAACCCTGCCGATCTGCCAACAGTACTGCAAGCCAAACTTATTCCTTTTCTTAATGTTTTTCCTGCATTGGAAGAATGTGCCAATCCGCCAAGGTCTGAAGGTATTATCCCAAAAAATGGAGTGTATACTGTGTTGCCTCCAGTTCCTGCAGTACCTTACACCCACTGTACACCGCAAGAGTCGACAGCTTCCCGAATCATACAGTCAACTGGATCTTCCTGTGGCACTGTGGTGGTTGTACTGGAGAATGGTGATGCTTGGGTTTGTAATGGAGGTATATTTGAAGGCTTCAGACTAACCCAATCCTCTAAACTGCGTTTCACGAGTGTCAGTAGCTCTGGAAACAAATTCCTTCTGAGCACCCATTGTGGTAAACTTGTCTTGTGGGATGCAGGTGTTAACACACAGCCTCAAGAAATTCAAACCCAAAACAGGGAGAACACCATTCTTGAGGGTGTATTGGTGTCTAATGACAAACTCTTTGTATGGTGGAGAGGACAAAACATTGTTAATGTATTTGTCGATAGAGAGGAACAGACCGAACTGCATTGCACTTATGAGATAACCTGTGTGACATGTTCTGAGGAAGGTGATATAATTTACTGTGGACAGAAAGAAAGTTCTGTGACAATATTTGATTGGTCCAATGGTCAGCTTCTAGCCACCTTTACTTGTCCAAAAGAAATGCCATTAATTGATATGATTCTCTCTGAGGGTGACGGGATGATTACATGTGTAGATCAAGCAGGAAACGCATTTGCTTGGAATCTTAAGATCATAACAGAACCAGTTCTGATTTGTGAGAACCACTGCACAACCCAGGGGAAGGTGTTAAATACAGACTACAAAGGGGACAATGTTCTCCTAATATGTAAAAAGCAACAAATGCAACTCATAGACATTCATCAAACTGATGTACTTGACCAATTCAATCCCCCAAAAGGCAAAACATTTAAGAAAGCCATAATGGATCAAAACTCGCGCTTCATCCTTGCTTTACTGTGCAACTGCCCATTTCTGCTGGTCTGGAATTGTGCCTCTGGACAGTGTGTGTTGAGTCTGGACACTGCAAACTGTCAAGCTGTTAAACTTCTGAAATGTGGGGCCACTTACCTGGCAGCAATAACAAGCATAAGTGTTCTTATTTGGGACATGGATCTCATTACAGCTTCAGCATTGGCACCAAAATCTGGAAAGAGGGTGGAGATGGTGGCTGTGGGATCTCATGGAGAAAGTTGTTACTCTTCGGATGGCTCCAAACTTATTTGGAAGTGGGGGGTATCAAGTGGCAAAGTAGAAGGCAGCGTCCTTCACCAAGGTACTGTGGAGTCTATGTCTGTCTCTGGAGATGGCAACTACCTTGTGAGTATTGCAACTGGAGACATATATGTCTGGGAAACCAGTAGTGGGGAAAATATTTACAGAATCTCTAATAGTCAAGCTTACAAGGTTCTAATAACACCCAAGGGCAACTCCGCAGTTGCACTATCAGAGACCGGTCCATCAAGGGTGTGGAAATTGCAGAATGGACATGGGATTTGCAGCATTCATCTTCATCTCAGAAATGCCACCATTTCTCCAGAGAGCACCTTCCTGTTAGGACTTCATAGTGGGGATCTCTTGGCTGTTAGCCTTTGGTCTGGTAATGTAAGCAAATGCTTCTCATGCTCTGACCGGTCACATGTTGTTGCTTTCCATTCTCTGCTTGACCATCCAGATTACGTGATTGTATCTTCAGCCTCAGGCGATGTATACTCCTGGAGGTTAACAGAGGATACTATTTGTCATCAATTCCAGCTGCCAGACTCTTCTTTGTGCCAACCGGAGATCTTTAGACTATCATCAGATGGAGGTTATGCCCTCCTTTCAATATCTGAATCCACTATAAACATCTTAGATTTCTCCAACAGTAAACTGTGCTCTTTGAGAACCGAAGGACCTGTTCTGCAACAATATGCATCTGTAGGTGTTTTTGGACAATATGTGGTCTATATATGTTTCTCCTCTCTGGTGTGCCAAAATATATCCTGTGATCTCCATGAGAAGCCGATGCTGGTAGCCATACGTCTGACTGATGGGGAGACCGTAGGCAGGTTCTATTTGTGCAAGAACCCCTCTACTCTGACTGTTTCTGAGGATTTTTTTGTGTATGTGGGGTTTCAGGATGGCTCTGTTGGGGTTTATGCTGTTAATGACACCAAGAAAGGTAAAAGCAGCTGGAAGGAGGATGTTCTAAGCCCAACACATTTGTGTCCACTGGATGAGCAATTGATTTGGTCACCTCTAGAAAAACCTAACCTTACTTGGGTTGAATTGCCCCTGCAGTTGTATTAAATAATTCCAGTGTGTATTTTTTTTACAATGTTCTAAAGTGCTAAGACCGCATTTGTAATATGTGTTATACATATGTTTATCATATTAAAAAATGTAAATATGTTCACTTGTCTCATACCTCAGGATTCAGTAAGATGAGAAAGCGGGTGTGAAAATTAAGCTGTACAATTTTATAAAAATAAAATTGTCTCATGGAGTATCACACTATATAGTAGCCTATTTACCGTATTATATATATATGTTTTAATTATTTTTATCCATTTCTTTTGTATTTATTTACATATTTATTTATTGTTGACTTGCATAGCCACACAGCATAATTTTGTTAACTTTGTATTCTATCATTCTAACAATTAGCCTACAATAACTGGGTAATAACTAGGTACTAACCCTGAACCTAACCCTAAACCTAAACTTTAACCCATGTAGATACCTTATACTAACAGTGTTCTTACTCAAAAAGGACTGAAAGTACACATGCTGTAAAATAAAGTGTGACCAGAGTTTTTGTATTAAAGCTAAAAAGTAGTTAAATATTGGTTTTATTTTTTAATGTATAGATAATAATGTTTAAGAAGATTGTAATGGTCCAACTTGGTCCAAAAGAAAAAAATAAAATCAAATTCCTAAAGAAAAAAAGGTAGTTACCTTTGTTTGTTTGTTTGTTTACTACTTTGTTAATTTGATGTGTTTTAATGTAGTTAGCTACTTTGTTGTTACTTGTAGAGTTACTTAGTCCAAAAAACAATGAAGAGAATTATATTTCATTATATTGATCTTACATTATTAATTTTATTCATACACAAACATTAATCTGTTTGTCCTATTAAAACATTTGTTATGACACATCTAATCCATATCCTATTAAAACATGTATTTAAAGGACGACAATTGCAATATCGTAGGCTGTATTAATGTTCCACAATTTAAACACTTAACTAAAAAGAGATTACCGCGTGTGATGTGTTTAAGAAGATTGTAATGGTCCAACTTGGTCCAAAAGAAAAAAAAAAAATAAAATTCCTAAAGAAAAAAAGGTAGTTACCTTTGTTTGTTTGTTTGTTTACTACTTTGTTAATTTGATGTGTTTTAATGTAGTTAGCTACTTTGTTGTTACTTGTAGAGTTACATAGTCCAAAAAACAATGAAGAGAATTATATTTCATTATATTGATCTTACATTATTAATTTTATTCATACACAAACATTAATCTGTTTGTCCTATTAAAACATTTGTTATGACACATCTAATCCATATCCTATTAAAACATGTATTTAAAGGACGACAATTGCAATATCGTAGGCTGTATTAATGTTCCACAATTTAAACACTTAACTAAAAAGAGATTACCGCGTGTGATGTGAGAACTACAATTCCCATCATTACGCAGTCATACGGAAGTGATTCGTTACCATAAACGCACTTCCGCTACATCGCCAATTCCTTTCCTGTCTGCGGCATCCGGCAAGATGACGGTGCAAATCTCGAAGAAGAGAAAGGTGGGTACGAATTTCATTTCAAATTTGTGTAATTAAAGCGCAGAAGTGCAAAATAAGAGCGGCGCATGAATACTATGGTACTTAACCATAACCTAAGCTATTCAGATGAGGGTTTAATAAGGATGTCGAGGTGGATTGAGCTGGATGCTGTCGGCTCTGAAGCTGAGGAGAAACATGGCAGGTGAACGCAGCGCTGATCTTGTGTTGGAGTGGTTCAAATGTGTCAAATGCAACACAGACGTTATAGTTAAGCACATTAAATGTTTCAGGAAGCTAGCGTGAGTATGACTGCTAGAAATTGACACTATATTTGGGTATGGACCTTGTAAAGTGGAATATATATACGCAGTACATGCATCACAAATGTGTTATAATAGCAGTTTTGTTTTATTTTTGATAGACACATGTGACCCTGGACCACAAAACCAGTCATAAGGGTCAAGTCAATTTTTGAAATTGAGATTTAGACATCATCTGAAAGCTGATTAAATAAGCTTTCCATATCTGTATGGTTTGTTAGGATAGGACAATATTTGGCAATATCTGTAATCTTGAGGGTGCAAAAAAATCAAAATACTGAGAAAATCATCTTTAAAGTTGTTCAAATGAAGCTCTTAGCAAAGCATATTACTAATCAAAAATTAAGTTTTGATATATTTACGTTAGGACATCCACAAAATATCTTCATGGAACATGATCTTTATTTAATATCCTAATGATTTTTGGCATAAAAGAAAAATCGATAATTTTGACCCATACAATGTATTTTTGGCTATTGCTACAAATATCCCCCAGCGACCTAACACTGCTTTTGTGCTCCAGTGTCACATTTGTCATGGTATTCAACACGTATTGCAAGATGTTAATGTTCATATGAGCTCAATTGTCTGTCATTTTATTTCTACATCAGAAGACATAATCATGTCAATGTTTCTCTATCAGTTTGTGTCGGATGGCATCTTCAAAGCCGAGCTGAATGAGTTTCTGACCCGAGAGCTGGCCGAGGATGGGTACTCCGGTGTGGAGGTCCGTGTCACGCCAACAAGAACAGAAATCATCATCCTAGCCACCAGGTGTGCACTGCTTACACGCATTTCAGTGTATTTCCATTACTTTACATGTTTAACGTGCATTTAAACCATTGACATGGGTTAACTCGGGATGCACCAATACCATTTTTCCAGAATCGATCCTATACCAGAAGTTCCGAGTATCTGCCGATACGTTACCGACACAGTTTTTTTTTTTTTAATCAGTGTAGATTTTCTATACTTAAATGTTTGTTGACCTGGTCATCACTCTTTTGTGTGTTAAAGGTGGGGTAAGTGATTTCTGGTAGCCAATGTTGACATTTGAAATCACCAAAACAAACACGCCCCTACCCCAAAAGGGTCTCGCCCCTATTTTGATAGCTCCGCCCCACACATACGTAAATGTGTTATAATAGCAGTTTTGTTTTATTTTTGATAGACACATGTGACCCTGGACCACAAAACCAGTCATAAGGGTCAAGTCAATTTTTGAAATTGAGATTTAGACATCATCTGAAAGCTGATTAAATAAGCTTTCCATATCTGTATGGTTTGTTAGGATAGGACAATATTTGGCAATATCTGTAATCTTGAGGGTGCAAAAAAATCAAAATACTGAGAAAATCATCTTTAAAGTTGTTCAAATGAAGCTCTTAGCAAAGCATATTACTAATCAAAAATTAAGTTTTGATATATTTACGTTAGGACATCCACAAAATATCTTCATGGAACATGATCTTTATTTAATATCCTAATGATTTTTGGCATAAAAGAAAAATCGATAATTTTGACCCATACAATGTATTTTTGGCTATTGCTACAAATATCCCCCAGCGACCTAACACTGCTTTTGTGCTCCAGTGTCACATTTGTCATGGTATTCAACACGTATTGCAAGATGTTAATGTTCATATGAGCTCAATTGTCTGTCATTTTATTTCTACATCAGAAGACATAATCATGTCAATGTTTCTCTATCAGTTTGTGTCGGATGGCATCTTCAAAGCCGAGCTGAATGAGTTTCTGACCCGAGAGCTGGCCGAGGATGGGTACTCCGGTGTGGAGGTCCGTGTCACGCCAACAAGAACAGAAATCATCATCCTAGCCACCAGGTGTGAACCGTTTACTCTAATTTGAGTTTATTTCCATTACATTACAACATTACTTAAAACGTGCATTTAAAAGCATTGACATGGATTAACTCAAGCATAGTGTAATGGCTTTAATGCAATGCAAGTGTAATGAATTGAATGTAATGACCGTTTGTCTTTTCAGGACCCAAAACGTTCTGGGAGAGAAAGGCCGCCGCATTCGTGAACTGACTGCCGTCGTTCAGAAACGATTCGGGTTCCCCGAAGGCAGTGTGGAGGTGAGATTAGTGCTAAACACAGGCGTAAATGGGGTCCAAAACTAGTTTGTAACTGCATGTTCTGAAGTATTGGGTTGTTTGTTTGTAGCTGTACGCTGAGAAGGTGGCCACCCGGGGTCTCTGCGCCATCGCTCAGGCAGAGTCTCTGCGCTACAAGCTGCTCGGAGGACTGGCTGTCCGTAGGTGAGCGTTCACTTCCCAGCATGCTTTGGGCTCCCGACTGAAATTCCCTTCAGTGATGATACGATGACGAGTCGGAATGGGGCCGGTTCTGTCTTTGAGGATTCTGGGTCAGGCTCACGTTCTGTGCGTCTGACTTCAGTTCCTCAAAGCAGCGAGTCCTATTTGCTTGAAGACATAGAGGCATTTGTCTGAGAAGGATGGATGGAAAGCAGGCAGCACATTTTATTTAGAGTCTAGATTATTTTTCATTTCCTTGTCCTGTGTGTTTATGGTTGTATACTGTGTCTGTTGTCCTCAGGGCCTGCTACGGTGTCCTGCGCTTCATCATGGAGAGCGGGGCCAAGGGTTGTGAGGTGGTCGTCTCTGGTAAACTGAGAGGTCAGAGAGCCAAATCCATGAAGTTTGTGGATGGCCTGATGATCCACAGCGGAGACCCTGTAAACTACTACGTCGACACTGCTGTCCGCCACGTACTGCTCCGACAGGGTGAGTAAGAGTCACAGAGTGATGGTTCTCTGGAAACTTCATTTGTGTCAGATCTTTAGCTGTGGAAATGTTTCGAGAAAAAGTGTGGGGAAAAATAAATTAAAATGAGTAAATACAGTATTATGAGTAGGACAAATTTACTATCTCAGTATTTTCTAAATATTTATCATTTTAGATTATTTATAAGCACTATGAATTTGTCATCTTCAGCACATTGCATTTTAATAGGGGGAAATGTTGAGAGAAACTGTTAAAAAATGAGAATACAGTGTATACTTTTTCAAGTAGCCTACTGTGGATTTTCATTTGTCAAATCTTAAGTGAAGTGTATTAGTGTAGAAAAAAAAATAGATCATGGTTTTTATATATAGAAAAAAGTAATATAGAATGTAGGCTTGCCGCGATAGACGGTGATACCGGTGTTAAGCCGCAACACCGGTTACGTCACTTGCCCACCGCGTCACCGACCCCCACCGTCGTTTTGATTTTTTATAGTAATAAAAATAATTTAGTTCAGTAAAAGAACCGACACTACAATTAAAAACTGAACGCGGCTGCTCAATGCAGCATGCCGAACGACCGTCTCATCACAGATCAGATTTAATTTCTCCAGTGAGGAGAATGAGTCCAGCTGACTGACAAGAAGAGTGAGGTGAGACAGACAAGACGATCGCGGATGATTTAGTTTCGAAAGGAAATGCAAAAGTGCCTGTTTGGCAATATTTTGGATTTCGAAAAGCCTGTTGACTTCTGCCGTTTATCTAAGGTGATTTTGGAAGTTTTTATGAGTCCAGCTGACTGACAAGACGAGTGAGGTGAGACGGACAAGACGATCGCGGATGATTTAGTTTCGAAAGGAAATGCAAAAGCACCTGTTTGGCAATATTTTGGATTTCGAAAAGCCTGTTGACTTCTGCCGTTTATCTAAGGTGATTTTGGAAGTTTTTTTAAACATTTGTTTCTTATTTAATTGGTTCCACATTGTTTGCTGATTTCTTTATTTAAACTGTAATTTATTTGATTTGATTTCAAGGTGTATGCCGTGCCTCCAAGCTTTCTTACTCGTTTTGCTAATAAACGTTCTACGTTTCTTATTTATTTGGTTATACATGTTTACTTGTTTCCAGTTTTATACATTTAAACTAAGTTATTTTGTTATTTTATTAGGAATAGCCTCCCCTATAGCATGGTATATTCTTATTTTTGTTAATAAAACGTATGTTTTATATATACGCTAAAGTGAGTTTGACGTTGTATTTTGTTGTTGCATTCAAGCAATTGATGCCGAACTGCCACTAATTCGAAAGTGAAAGTAAAATGCGCACGGCGCTTTTTAAGCTATTTAAAAAATTCAAACGAACAATTGCTTTACGCCGAATTGCCACTATTTGAAAGTGAAAATAAAATGCACACGCCGCTTTTACAAGCTATTTAAAAGCAAGGAAAAGAGGGAATGCCCCCGCGGTGATACCGGTATTACCGGTGTTATCGCACGTCAATTAACCAGTGGGAAAATTTCCTCAGTCACAACCCTAATAGAATGATGATTAGAAAAAAATATATAATTTAACTTACTAAACTAAATGATTTCCTAATAATTGAGACATATTTGCAGTATTAATTTTAAGTGCAAGTTTGGCCTTTATACAAGAAACTATATGCCTTTCTAATTTTAAATATTTGTTGTCTTTGGGATCTAAAAGATGGAAAGCTTATTTTTCCCAGGGATTTTAATCACTTGCAGTAGGATAGGAAGATAGTTGAAACAGACTTTCAGATTTAAATGGGTTTATATTGCACTGAGAGCTTGTGACTCAAATTTAAATCAGATCAGAAAGTCGGGAGCAGAAATGTGTATCATCTCAAATACTTGGACTTCAATGTGCAAACCTGTTGCCATATACAATTATAAGCAGGGTTTCCGCGGGTCTTAAAGTCTTAAATTTAGTTGTATCAAATTTAAGGCCTTAAAAAGTCTTAAATTGTACAAGAAAGTCTTAATTATGATTTCAAAATATTAAATTTGAGCTTAAAAATCCTGCAGAAACCCTGTATAAGGTTTAGCATGGCACCTCAAATGTCTAACATATTGAATAACTAATTGTTGGAAGTTTAACCTCAGAAGAGTATATATCTTTCCTTCAATGACGATATACTGAACCCAGAATTAGATTGTTTTGGAAGAGTCTTGGTCAATTTCTGGTTCTTCAGAGCAGTGTGATGTTTCAGAGGCGTTCGTCTGAGAAGGCTTTGAATGCATGCTTTCAAACGTATGGTGACGCTCAAATGGCAACATTATACCAACTGGGTTCAATGTTTTGTACAATGTTTGTGCCAGCTGACTCCACCTTCCCTTCAGTGATGATACGATGACGAGTCGGATTGAGGCCCGTCTCTGAGGATTCTGGGTCAGGCTCACGTTCTGTGCGTCTGACTTCAGTTCCTCAGAGATCAGGTGTCCTCTTAGATTGAAGATGTAGAGGCATTTGTCTGAGAAGGGTTTTTTTTTCTTCTTGCTGACTAGTTCTTGACTTGTCTGATTTTGTAATGTGTCCTTGTGATTTTGTCTGCGTATAGGTGTGCTTGGAATCAAGGTGAAAATCATGCTTCCCTGGGATCCCAGCGGCAAGATCGGCCCCAAGAAGCCCCTGCCTGACCACGTCAGCATCGTGGAGCCCAAAGATGAGGTCCTGCCCACCACCCCAGTGTCCGAACAGAAGGGGGGCACCAAGCCCGAGGCCCCAGTCATGCCGCAGGGAGCCCCAGTGCCAACCCCATAAAGGGGTAAGACCTAAAAACCCCAAACTGACCGCCACGTTCCCTTCAGTGAAGATACGATGACGAGTCGGATTGAGGCCCGTCTCTGAGGATTCTGGGTCAGGCTCACGTTCTGTGCGTCTGACTTCAGTTCCTCAGAGTCAGGTGTCCTCTTAGATTGAAGATGTAGAGGCATTTGTCTGAGAAGGGTTTTTCCTTGCTGACTAGTTTTTGTCATTGATGCTTTTTTTTTTTATTCTAACAAGATGTTTTTGTCTCTTCTAGGTTGACTGATCATTGATGGAAGGCCTATACTTTTCTGTATAAAAAAATAAAATGATAAATGAGGAAATGTTGTCTGTTTTCATTAACTTCAAATGAGCAGTGTTTTAAAGCCGTTATGATTGCAATACATGGAGATCTTGGTAGCTTTTAACACGTTTGAGTCTAACCTACCTGAAGATGTTAAACATAACCGTGACCAGCAGAATACAGTTGGAAGTATCAGCATACAAATCATGTTGCCAGAGAAGCTTTATGACTGTTGTGACAACTGCTAAAAACAATTAATTTTATTGATTTTACTTTGTTTATAAAGCAGTGTTTAATTGTAATGAAATTGCAACAGTATGGAGGGGGGTTGAGTGGACTTCTATATGTACAATATAATGTTGCATTCAGTGATTTTGTATGTTTGTTTGACTCCATGGCCCCCCATTGCACAATATGTAAAGGCCTCATGACTTTCCCAGTTGTATGGTATTTTCTGGATAAGAGTTAAGGAGACATGTATATGTGCAAACATATGTATATACAGGTGCATCTCAATAAATTAGAATGTCGTGAAAAAGTTAATTTCAGTAATTCAACTCAAATTGTGAAACTTGCGTGTTAAATAAATTCAATGCACACAGACTGAAGTAGTTTAAGTCTTTGGTTCTTTTAATTGTGATGATTTTGGCTCACATTTAACAAAAACCCACCAATTCACTATCTCAACAAATTAGAATACTTCATAAGACCAA
>NW_015505361.1:509655-510454 GCF_001515645.1 Sinocyclocheilus grahami
ACACACATACACACACACACACATATAAACAATTTATATATGGTGCCCTGCGAAAGTATTCAAAATATTTTTTTTCCATGTTATGTTGTGCCTTGTTAAATTGCTTTAAATTACTTTTCCCCCCACATCATTCTACACTCCATACAGCATAATGGCAAAGCAAAAAAAAACTGGGTTTTAACATATTTGCAAATTTGTTAAAAAATAAAAAAAACTTAAATGATTCCATTGCATAAGTATTCAATTTATCTGGGACAGTTAGAAATTTAGCTCAGGAGCATTCATTTTGCTTGTAGATGTTACTACACTTCAAGTGAAGTTAACCTGTGGCAAATTCAATTGAATGGGTATGATTTGGAAAGGCACACACATCTTAATAAAAGGTCTAACAGCTGAAAATGCATATCAGAGCAAACACCAAGCCCTGAGCTCAAAAGAACTGCCTGTAGAGCTCAGAAACAGGTTTGTGTCAAGCCACACATCTGAGGAAGAGTTCAGAACAAAATTCTGCTTCATTGAAGGTTCACAGAAGCATGTAGTCTCTGTTACCCTTAATGGAAGAAGTTTGAAACAACTAGAACTCTTCCTAGAGCTGGCCTCCTGGCCAAACTGAGCAACTGATGGAGAAGGGCTTTGTCTAGACTGGTGAACAAGAAGCTGATGGTCAATCTAGTTGCTCCATGATCATATATGCAGATGGGAGAAACCTACAGAAGGACAAACATCACTGCAACACTCCACCGATCTGAGCTTTATGTCGGTGTGGCCAGACTCAATCTTCTCCTCAGTGAAGACACAT
>NW_015505361.1:512540-548279 GCF_001515645.1 Sinocyclocheilus grahami
GGCCTCCTGGCCAAACTGAGCAACTGATGGAGAAGGGCTTTGTCTAGACTGGTGAACAAGAAGCTGATGGTCAATCTAGTTGCTCCATGATCATATATGCAGATGGGAGAAACCTACAGAAGGACAAACATCACTGCAACACTCCACCGATCTGAGCTTTATGTCGGTGTGGCCAGACTCAATCTTCTCCTCAGTGAAGACACATGAAAACACACTTGGAATTTGCAAAAAAGCACCTAAAGGACCCTTAGACTGTGAGAAACAAGATTCTCTGGTTTGATGAACCTCAATTCCTAGCATCATGTTTGAAGGAAACCAGCTCTGCTCATCACCTGCAGAGTACCATCCCAAAAGTAAAGTGTGTTGGTAGCGTTTTTCAGCAGCAGGGACTGAGGGACTTGTCAGAGTAGAAGAAAAGCTCAATGCTCCAACATATTGAGATAGCCTTAATGAAAACCTATAGTCCAGAGCATTCAGAACTCAGAGTGGGCAGAAGGTTCACCTTCCAACAGGACAATGATCCTAAGCACACAGCAAGAGTGGCTTATAGACAACTCTGTGAATGTCCTTGAGTGGCCCAGCCAGAGCATGAGCTTGAACCCAATCAAATATTTCTGGAGAAACTTGAAAATGTGCATTTGCTCCCATCCAACCTGACAGAGCTTGAGAGGTGAAGAATGGCAGATAATTGCCAAATGCTGTTGTCACATCATACCCAAAAAGTCTTGAGGCTGTTAAGGTGCTTCAGCTAAGTACTGAGTTAAGGGTTTGAATACTTATGCAATGTACTTCTTTCAGTTTTTTTATTTTTAATAAATTTACAAATTTGTGACAGTTCTGTTTTTGCTTTGTCAGTATGGTGTATGGAGTGTAGATTGATGTGGAGAAAAAAAAGTAATTTAAAGCAGTTTAACATAAGGCTGCAACATAACGAACAAAACGTGAAATAAATGAAGGGGTATGAATACTTTATTTATATATATATATATATATATATATATATATATATGCACAATTGACATAATTTATATTTTGAGATTTTTTGTGTCCTTTTTCAAACTATTAATTATTAAGAGGTTTATTGAATTATGTCTTATTTTGTTGCTTAGCTTGATTCAACAAAAGTTGCTTCAGTTCATGTTGGTCTTTAATTGTTCTTTACGTCATTGCTCCTTGGAGACCTTGGGTAGTCTGTTGTGTTGGTATCAGTAATGACAAAGAGTGGTCAGCATCTCTCAGGCTTTCAATCAACTATTCATATTAACTGTTAAAACCGACATGTGTTCTCTCTCCACAGAAATCCCAAGTTGTGCAGCTGAACGTTGGAGGTCATGTCTTCAGCACCACCCTGGGAACCATCCGTAAATTCCCAAACTCCACACTGGCGGGCCTGTTTAACGGATCAACCAAACGGATGGACTCTGAGGGCCGTCACTTCGTAGACCGTGATGGGACTTATTTCGGGTGCATCCTCGAGTACCTCAGAATGGAGAAACTTCCTACTGAACACCTGCAGGAGGTGCATAAGGAGGCGCTTTACTACGACATCAAACCTCTGGTCAAAGCCATCGAGGAGACGCCGCAGTTCTTCGGAGAGTCGGTCGGGAGACAGCAGTTTTTGACCCGTGTGCCAAATTATCGAGAAAACCTGGAGGTGATTGTGCGGGTGGCCAGAGCCGAGGCCATCGCCTCACGCTACTCCAACATAATCGTGTGTGTTGTGAGGACAGAAGAGGATTTAACCAGATACAACCATGCTATCGACAGTCTCGGCACCCCAAGAGAGTCTGTGGTGAGCTTTGGTCCGTGGAAAGCTCCCGCGTCAGTGGAAGATCTGTTAGATTGCGTCAAATTGGACATAGAAGCCAAAGGATATAAAGTAAAGATCCAACCACACAGCATAGACAAAGGGTTTCTCTTTAAGAGCTACGACTTCTTCTATAAATTGATTTTCACTTGGTGGTGAAGAATTTTAGGCCCAAGCTCGTGACTTGGAAATAGGAATTTAAAAAGTGAAGGAATGTTTTATATATTATATAATCAGCTTATCAAACTAATTCGACATTAACAGCTTCTGTTCCTTTAGCAGACCCACCTATCGACAGCTGTCATGGTGTTCTTATCTGTCAGTATCTGTTAAACCCTTGTTTAATATTGACTCTAGTTGAACAATCCTGGCCTTTGGCTTAAAATAGCTTCTGCACGGATCTGTCTTTATTAGGAATATTCTGGTTTGGGTTTTATCAGCAGCATTTGTGGCATGCTTTGGATTACAACAGAATATTATTTTGACTACATTTTGTGTACAGAAATGCCCTTAACATAATTTAGGTAAATGCATAGTTTTAGCTGCTGCAGCCTTTAAGTTGCTTTTAATTGAACCATAAACCCTTCAAATCAGCTTTAGGTTTTAAGGAATGTTTTTGGCTTGTTAATTTGTCAACACATTTGTAAAATTGTATGCATTTTTTTTATGCATGCAACTTTTATGTATTTGGTTGATGCTTTTATCCAAAGCAACTTGCGTTGTATTCAAGGTATGCATATTATCATGCTTTCCCAATGCATTCTATAAGAATGTGGAAACAGGTCCACTTCATATACCAACATTATAATCTCCCTAATTTGTGCTATGTGTAAATAATGTCTGTTTTCACTTTGTACAGCATGTGTTTATGATGTGTTTTTTTTTGCTGCCAAGACACTTGATTAACCCTTTGCTCATGTAGATCATTAACGGTGCAAAATAATATTAAGAAAGAGTGATGTGCCATTTCCAGCAGAATTGCTGTTGTCGTATCTTATTACTTCATATATGTTTAAAGAAGCAGGATACCAAAAAAAAAAGTATATGATATGAATATCAAAAATAAATTTAATTGATTACGTTATTGTCTAATATTTACTGATTGCTGTATATGTTGCTTCTAGTCCATTATTCTCTGTCACATTATTATTATAGCCGCCTATATTTTATATGCTATAATTCTGTAAAAAAGATATTGAAAACTTTAATCATCTCTTCATGTGCAGAGTCACTGAAACGAGTGAAAGGTCAAGCTTAGAAAAAAAATTAAGAATATTTTTAATCTGTGGTGTTGTAATCTCATTCAAATCAGAATAGGTTGTTTCTAATATTATGACATTCAAAATGCATTACTGTATGTAGAAGGCATAGAATGTGTGATTTCTGAAGACTTCCGTCCATGAGGTGTCGCTGTTCCGCCGCAAACGTCTGACGCCGCTGAACGGCGCATGCGCGAAGAAGAGCAGGAGCGCAGCCGTAAACACAGCTATGGCAGCTCATCTGAAGAAACGAGTTTATGAGGAATTCTCTAAAGTTTCTCAGGTGAACACATAAAACACGACATATACTGATTATAAAATGTCATATTATTGTGCTGGTCACAGAATAGAATTATAATAGAATACAGGTAAGTATTCTAAGTAAGTTCTAGTAAGTATAATACAGATGTAGCATTTAGCATGAGTGTGTTGATTATTACTGTAACCGGTATTATGTGTATTAACTATTTTTCTAACGACAAACAACCATTTATTAATTCATAAATTTATGCTATTTGGCTGTTATTTGCTTTATTTAAAGTCTTTTTAGTCAGAGGAAAGTTGAAGCACTATTTACACATTTTTAAATGCACTTGTGTGTGCTTTTCTTTTTCTTTTCTTACTGAAATCGTAATGTTTTCCATTTCTTTTCTCTTTGGAGCCTGCAGCAATAACATCTCATTGCCAACTAGGCCTGTCACGGTAACAACTTTTGGTTGTGCGATGTTTTGCCCCAGAAATAATTGCGATAAGCGATATTATTGTCATTTTAAAGACCATTTTATGCCACTGAATATATAATCATAATGTAACAGCATAATAATGCAAGAAGGCCTGCACACTTCCAAATGACAACACACTTTTAATTTTTAAGAATATTTAGATCATGGAAATTAAGTATCAAAATATTAGATACCTTAAAATACTTGAATAAATAGTAAATAAACATTTTCTAACAAAAAGTGCAAAGTAACAAGTACAAAAAAAAAGAAAAATGCACTTTTATGGAGATTTTTCCCTGACCTTCTTTTCTCTGTAAATTAAGCGTGCACACTATTGCTGAAAAACACAATCTCTACTCAGCAGTCAGATGTCCGTATGCACAAAGGCACAGATCCCTAAACAAGACCATATCTGCAGATGAAACGTTGAACTAGCACCTCATGACTACACCACGTTAATTACGAGAAGCTGCAAAAGACACAGGCGCAAGTGGAATGTAAAAAACACGGTGACATGAATTTTTAAGTAAATATAATGTGCGATATATTCCATCACCAAAAATTATTGAGGTCATGTACATATATTGCGCGATAAGTCGATATATTGATTATTGCGACAGGCCTATTGCCGACACTTGATGTTGGTGTACTCTCTCAGATTGTGTAATAATGAAAAATAAATAACTCAAATGAATGTTTTAAGTCTTTCGTGGTTGTGTCTGAGACGTATATCACAAGATATCAGAAGTGAAATAGTCAGTGATATCAGTCTTTTCTCAATGTTTATATCAGAGCCTATTGATTGATCAAGTTTTTTTTTGCAGCAGCAGCAGCAGGTGTCTCTTGAGGAGGTTCCAGCGAAAAAGCTTCGACTGACCAAACCCAGTAAATCAGCCGCTCTTCACATAGACCTGTGTAAAGCCACCAGCCCCACAGATGCTCTGCAGTACCTGCTGCATTTCGCATGGAAACCTGTGGAGACTGAGAGCGTGGAGGGTGTCGTGCGCATACTGCTCGAGCATTATTACAAGGTATTGCAACACAACCTTCATGGCTGATACTGATATTACTTATTAAGCACTCAGACATTTTGAAATGAAACCCTTGCATATTCCATTAAATGTGTATGATGAAAGTAATATTATGTATTACTTTTAATAAATGTGCCCTATGTGTTTGCGGTAATGTGGTCTACAGGAGTCAGATAACTCTGTCAGGCTGAAGATCGCTTCATTGTTGGGTTTATTATTGAAATCCCAGGGCTTTGCTCCAGTCTGCGTAGTAGATGATGCTATTAACACTCTCAACAATGAAAGTAAGTCTTTGATTTAAAATTATAATGTACTACTAGAAAGTAATGTGACTCTTAAAGGGATAGTTCACCCAAAAATTCTGTCATCATTTACTCACCCTCATGTCGTTCCAAACCTGTATGAGTTGCTTTCTTATGTTGAACACAAAAGAAGATATTTTGAAGATTGCTGGTAATCAAACAGTTGGTGGTAGTAATACTTCCATAGTATTTTTTTTCCCTACTATGGAAGTCAATGGCAACCACCAACTGTTTGACTGTTTCATTTTTGGGTGAACTATCCCTTTAATATAAATGTCTTTATCATTTAAGCAGTTGTTTTATTTAATGTCATACCTCAACAATAATAATGGCCCCGGATAGTTCACAAAAGTGTCTTTAGAAGATGATGTGAAGAGTATATTGATTATCAAAAACATGAACAACTCAATAAAAAAAAAAAAAAATTCTGACTAGGGCTGCACGATAAATCGCATGCGATATTTAACGCGCATCTTGTCAGTAAAGCCGGTTCTTTAATCAGCGGTAAATCTCCATCACGTGCGTGCTTTCACATTGAGCAGCATTAACTACACAGAGCCGTTGTTCACTGACGAGCTGCGCAAAACCACGTTCATATTTTGCGCATGTTTTGCGCAGCTTGTCGGTGAACAACGTGCTATCGTGTGTTATCGTGCAGCCCTAATTCTGACACATATAAAATGCATTACTAAAATGTATTGTTTTTTTATGGTAGAGCTAGTGAGAATCTGAACCACTGACCAATTAGGTCAGCTGAAATATTCGTTACTACTGTACTGTCAAGCTCTGAATAATTCAATCAATGCAGATTAGTTTGGGTTAACTGTGTGTGGAAATTGGATATTTCTAAGAATTTTGCCTGTGTTTTAGAGTCTCATCAGGTTCTGGCGCAGCTTCTGGACACTCTATTGATCATCGGCACTCAACTCCCAGACAAGATCGCTATCATTCAGAGACTTATAGATGTGGCTTGCAAGGTGATTGTAATAAATAAGAAGATATCTTCCATTCCTATAACTCTGAAATCATACTTTTGACAGTAACAATGGTTGATACTGATTTAATCAGCTTTTTAGCAGTTTTATATCATTCTGAATCAGAAATATTATTACAGTTGTTAAATATTTTACTTTCATGTCATATTTTTCCTCAGCATCTTTCAAGCACTTATTTCAGAGTGAGGAATAAGTGTCTGCAGCTGCTGGGCTGTCTGGGGACGGTTGATAAACCTCTCAGTAAAGAGACTGATGCAGGACCCGGAGCACAAACATCACACGTACGGGATGTACAGAGTGTGATCAGCGACTACTTCCAGGACCAGGACCCTCGCGTCCGCACCGCCGCCTTCAAAGCCATGGTACATGAGCTCTGTAGAATAACGCCATGTTAAAATGCATTGAATGTGGCTTTTATTTACTTGCATTTCTTTAAATGACTTCAGTGCATTTTTCTTTCTCCGATCAGCTGCAGCTACATGAAAGAGGGATAAATTCAACAGACTATTTATAACCAGGTCAGTATCAGCTATAATAATCTTACACTAACGTTCAAAAGTTTAGGGTTGGTAAGATTTTTTAGTTTTTGAAAGTTGCTTACCAAGGCTGCATTAATTTGTTCAAAAGTATAGTAAAAATATTAGATATTATTATTTTTAATAACTGTTTTCTATGTGAATATATTGTAAAATGTAATTTATTCCTGTGATGCTTGATTTTCAGCATCATTCCTCCAGTCTTCAGTGTCACGTGATTCTTCAGAAATCATTCTAATATGCTGATTTGCTGCTCAAGGAACATTTCTGATTATTATCAATGTTGAAAACAGTTGTCCCGCTTCATATTTGTGTGGAAACCATTTTTTTCAGGATTATGTGATGAATAAAAAGTTCATAAGACCAGCATTTATTTGAAATAGAGATCTTTTGTAACATATATGTCTTTACTGTCACTTTTAAACAATTTAATGCATCCTTTCTGTGTGGATCAATTTCTTTAAAGCAAACTTCTGAATGGTAATATATTTAAAATTTTTCATTCCACTGAGCATGAGATTACAAAAGAAATAACTTGCATATGAATGTCTGATCCCCTGCACAGGCCTGTAAGCTCTTGAGTGATGATTATGAGCAGGTTCGTTCAGCAGCGGTGCAGATGGTTTGGGTTCTGAGCCAGCTTTATCCTGAGAGGTAGAGACTCTCAAAGCCTTACTTTGTGTTTTGTTATATGTGCCCATCCAGTCTTCAAGAATAGGTAATGCTGACTGCAGCCATTGTGTACTTACTGCTTTCTGAGCATGCACTGTTGTGAATGGTTATTAATGGTTATTTCAATTCAAGAAACTCAAGAATGAAGTCTCTTAACGTGGATTGAACATTAATTTGTCTTTATGCATTAACAGTATTGTTCCCATCCCCTCCTCCAATGAGTAGATCCGACTGGTGGACGACTCCTTCGGGAAGATCTGTCACATGGTCTGTGATGGCTCATGGGTAGTCAGAGTGCAAGCTGCGAAACTGCTGGTGAGTGTTGGGTGTGTTTGTAGCATAACCGCATGATTAATTTCTGATTGACTCACCACTCACTTTTCCATCCAACTGTTTCTCTCTCTCAGGGCTCAATGCATCAAGTCAGCCCTCATTTTCTGGAGCAGACATTAGACAAGAAGCTGATGTCAGATCTCAGGGTATTTATACACAAAACACACGATGAAAAACATGCAAGGAACGTAAATGCAAGAACTTTTAAAAACATAATTCTCGTTCTATCTCAGAGGAAACGTACTGCTCACGAACGAGCAAAAGAACTGTACGCTTCTGGAGAGTTCTCATCTGGACGGCGATGGGCCGATGACGCTCCTAAAGAGAAAGTCGACACTTCGGGTGTAAATCTTATCGACTCTGGAGCCTGTGGGGCTTTTGTTCATGGCTTGGAAGATGAGATGTACGGTATGTATTTCAAAACACTGCCATTATTTATCTTTGAGGACATTTGTGACCCTGGACCACAAAACCAGTCATAAGGGTAAATTTTTTTAAAATTGAGATGTATACATCATCTGAAAGCTGAATAAAGAAGCTTTCTATTGATGTATGGTTTGTTATGATAGGACAATATTTGGCCGAGATACAACTATTTGAAAATCTGGAATCTGAGGGTGCAAAAAAATCTAAATATTGAGAAAATCGCCTTTAAAGTTGTCCAAATGAAGTTCTTGGCAATGCATATTACTAATCAAAAATTAAGTTTTGATATATTTACGGTAGGAAATGTACAAAATATCTTCATGGAACATGATCTTTACTTAATATCCTAATGATTTTTGGCATAAAAGAAAAATGGATCATTTTGACCTATACAATGTTTTTTTGGCTATTGCTACAAATATACCTGTGCTACTTAAAGGTGCTGTTTGTAGGATTGACACAGAGAGGTTGAACTAGGTATTGCAGTCCAAATTCAAAATATTGGAGAGCGTTTTTTTCACCCGGCCCCTCCTCCTCAGACTTGACGCAGGTTGTCAGATTGACTACACCAACAGGAACGAGCACACTTGACGATGAATGAAATGAAATACGCTGTGTTTTCCGCCAACTGGCATCCCGGGGTGACGAAATACAATTGGGTAAACTGGCAGTGGGCGGGTTTCACAAACCAAAACAGACCGACATTCCGGCCCGGAACGCACATTTTCAAAGGAGGATAACTGACTGTAGCATTGTTTTTCAGATAAACAAGTATGTTATCTAAGCATGTTTCTTAAATATCTGCAAACATATTATTGTATTTTTATGCTTTAGTAGAGTCAAAAACTTATATACAGCACCTTTAAGACTGGTTTTGTGCTCCAGGGTCACATTTTAGCACTTTGTTATTTATTTGGTATCACTTTTCACAGAGGTGCGTATTGCTGCAGTAGAGGCGCTGTGTTCCCTCGCCCAACCCTCACCCAGCTTTGCAGAAAAGTGTCTTGACTTCCTGGTGGACATGTTTAATGATGAAATCGAGGAGGTGCAGCTACAGTCCATCCACGTGTTGCGGCAGATCTTGACTCATATCACGCTCAGAGAAGACCAGCTGGACACTGTCCTCGCAGTACTGGAGGTAGGCCACTGCTATATGTGACAAAGTCTAAACCACTGAGCACAAAGTAAGCATGACTGCTGTACAGTTAATCAAAATGCAACAAAATTGCAGTATGGCTTAATGTGATTATCATATCACAAAAACTGCAATTTGATCATTTTATTGATTAAACAAATGTGTGTTTCAAGGGTGAAGTGTAGCACTGAAACTTTTTGCTCTCTGCAGTTTTCTGCATTTGAAAATGTATAAATTAAGTTATAAATATTAGTAGCCTATAGTAATTTTACAGTTGTACTCTACAATAAAATAATATAATAACATTTTTTAAATTTTACAATGAAATATCACAATGGTATTATTTCTTAATTTGCTCAATTATAACAATAACAATAAAATCCTAACAATAACAGCATCAACAACAACAACAACAATAGTAATAATTGTTATTATTTATTGTTGTTATTATATGAATA
This sequence comes from Sinocyclocheilus grahami, assembly GCF_001515645.1. Taxonomy (NCBI): domain Eukaryota; kingdom Metazoa; phylum Chordata; class Actinopteri; order Cypriniformes; family Cyprinidae; genus Sinocyclocheilus; species Sinocyclocheilus grahami. The sequence continues at coordinate 522,217 of NW_015505361.1, forward strand.
AAATATAAATTTATTTTTTATATTTTTACAGTGAAATATCACAATAGTAATATTTTATTTATTGGTAATGTTTTTATATAGTAATAATAACAACAATAATCCTAATAATAATAATAATTATTATTATTATATAGTCATATTTAAATATAATAAAGTTTTTTTTGGCTACAAACAAGCATGGCAAACCTAGCACATTTATTTTTTAAATCACAATGTTTTCAGAAAAATTGCAATTAGACATTTCCCCAAATCATTCAGCCATAATATCAGACCAATTAAGTGGCCATTCATTGCAGGACTCATCGCGGGACATTCGCGAGGCCCTGCATGAGCTGCTCTGCTACACTAACGTGTCCACTAAAGAGTGCATCCAGCTGGCCCTCGTGGAACTCCTGAAGAACCTCACCAAGTACCCGACTGACCGCAACTCAGTCTGGAAGTGAGTTTCAGTGGCTGTTCGTGTCCGTTCTTCGCTGTCATCCAGCCCCATTCTCAGTATTATTATTTTTTTTCCTCTTGCATTCCAGATGTTTGAAGTTCCTCGGTGCTCGACACCCGACCCTGGTGCTGCCGATTGTCCCTGAGCTGCTGAGCACACATCCGTATTTCGACACCCCAGAACCAGACATGGACGACCCTGCCTGTATCCTGCACATCTGACATGATAACATGTTAATGCATGTTACTTTTTACATAGCATTTGTGACCCTGGACCCTAGACCCTAGTCAGTGTGTAGTGTGTATGTTTGGACATAAAAAAGATCTAGAAAGTTACAAATCTCAAAGTCCACTCCAAAGGGAGATATTTCGTTTTTTTAAAAACCCTTTTCAAGAACTGCAACGAACGGCTCGTTTGGACTACAGTGTTTGTTTTCCGGGCTTTGTGATATCACAAAGCGGCTCATTGGAATATCATTACAAATAATTCCCGCCTACAGAAATTGGAATGGTTGGGGGGTGGGGAGGGCGAGGTTGTGGTTAGAACGCTTGGTTGAGCGCGTGCATCAGACGAGACGACGAAGAAGAAGTGCTGCTGCAGAGTTAGTGCATCAGAGAAAACCAAGAAGAAGAGCTGCTGTGCTGTAGCCTCAAATTTTCAGCATGTCTAGAACAATTCTTACAAGTATAACACGACGTAGCTGGGCGCCGCAGACAGATGCCGAACGGCGCCGCCGGTGTGCCTACACTCATAGAAAATAAAGTATTTGAATTTTAAAGACGTGGCGCGACACGACGCTGTGCGTTTTTCGAACCACCAAGCATGAGAGCATGTTCTAGGAAACCCCCAAAACAAAATCAAGACTTTGTAAAAGAGCATAATAGGACCCCTTTAAGTAGCATGGGTATATTTGTAGCAATAGCCAAAAATACATTGTATGGGTCGAAATTATCGATTTTTTTTATGCCAAAAATCAGACTTAAAAGTGATGAATAATACAACATAAGCAATTTGCTTTGAATACTGAATGGCAGGAATGACGCTGATCTTAATATTCAGTCTGAAATGCATTTCCAAACATCTGATTTCATGTGTTTATTTGCTGTTCAGACTTTGCTGTTGGATAATTTCTGTTTCCCGTCTGTTGAGCTGTAGATATTCATGTGTCTGTTCAAAATCTTGTTTTCCTGACCTGGGTTTGTTCAGACATCGCTGTTTTAGTTCTGGTCTTCAACGCAGCCAAATCCTGTCCCACCATGCCAGCACTGTTCTCAGATCACACGTTTAGGCACTACGCCTACCTGCGTGACAGCTTGTCCCACCTGGTACCACACCTCCGTGTGAGAAACCTGCCTGCATACTTCATATCCAGCCTTTCACTTTTATTTAAGGATAACATGCACTGATGCATAAAATTGATCAAAAGTGACAGTAAAGACATTGATCAAGTTAAAGGAATCCTGAGAAATTTAGCACTGTTTCTACAAAGAAATATTCAGCGGCACAACTGTTTTCAACACTGATAATAATCAGAAATGTTTCTTGAGCAGCAAATCAACATATTAGAGTGATTTCTGAAGGACCATGTGACTCTGTTGACTGGAGTAATGATGCTGAAAATTCAACTGCGCTTCACAAAAATAAATTACATTTTAAAATATATTCAAATAGAAAACAGTTATTTTAAATTGTAATAATATTACTATTTTTATTGTAAGTGACTTCTTTCAAAAACATAAAAAAATCGTACTGACCCACCTTTTGAACGGTGGTGTATGCTATAATTTCTTTAAATTCTGTTTTATCAGTTTAATTATCTTCCATGTCTTCTTTGGTGTTCGTCTCAGGTGCCAGGCAGAAAGCAGACTGCTAGTTCAGGTCTGGAGGCGTCCGGCGTGGGATCAAGCAGCCTGGAGTCGGCACAGAACTTCCTTCAGGACAGTCTCATTCGGGTCAGCGCCCTTCAGAACCTGGAAACACCTGGTGCTCAGGATCTGCTGGAGTTTACCATCAGGTTTGAACCTTTAATGCACTACAACTATATTAATTTAAGGTCTTTTAATAAATTGTTTGTTAAGATGATTTTGATTTGTGTCACATACAGAGATCTGCAGCGGTTGGGGGAGCTCCAGACGGAGTTGGCTGGATCTGCAGATTTCTGTGCCACATACCTGCACTGCCAGCTGCTGCTTACCAAAGTGAATACAGATATAATACACTGCTAGTACTTCATTAGCACAACTCCTTAAAGAAAATGTAAAAACCTAGTAATTATTATTGTTGCTGAATATAATTACATACACTACCATTCAAATGTTGGGAGTTAGTAGGATTTTTTTATTTATTTAACAAGGATGCATTAAATTGATTAGAAGTTACCGTAAAAACATTTATGATGGTACAAATGATTCCTACTTTAAATAAATGTTGTTCTTTTGAACATTCTATATTTATCAAAGAATTCTGAAAAAATGCATCACAAATGATGCTGAAAATTCAACTTAGCATCAAAAGAATAGATTACATTTTAAAATGTATTAAAATAGAAAGCAGCAATTTTAAATTATAATATCATCTCACAATATTACATTTTTTTTCTGTATTTTTGATCAAATGTTTAGTCTAGATGAGCATAAGAGACTTAAAACATGAAAAAAATTTTACCGACCACAAACCTTTTAACACTTTTGTAAACCCTTGTAACTGTATTGATAAAATAAGGCATATTATCCATAACTTTTATTGTTTCTTTTAAACCCAGGCACTTCAGGAGAAGATATGGACCATGGCTGTGCCACTTTGTCTTAAACAGAACGCCAAAGTTTCAACAGCCGCTCGACAAGTATGTCCTACCGAAATAATTTTGAACCTGAGCCATCCCACCAAATTTGACCAAAAATCCTTTGTAATGCGTAACAGATCCTGGATGAGACCTATAAGCTGGAGTTCTTGTACAGCGGTCTGGAGACGCAGCAGATCGCCGCTATTCACAACGTCCGGCTGCAGGCGAAAGCGTTACAGCTCATCCTGACGGCCCGATCCAAACGAGGGTCAGCACTTACTAATAAACTTTTATGATGCAGGAAAATCTCAAAGTCTTGAAACTGATCATCTTTCTTCTTCCAAATAACAGGGTTGACTGTGTACTTGGTGTTTGTGAGAAGTTCCTGCAGGATGTGGAGTCATTTCAGAGGTAAACACAGTCAAAGATGATGTGTAATACATGCATAAGATCTCAATCTAAATGCTGATATGTATGAACAATCATTGAATGTTCTTGTCTTTCCATTCTCAGACATTTCATGACAGAGTTGCCCCATTTCCAGGACAGTTTTGTGGAGAAACTCCTGGAGTTGATGCCCAGGCTGACGGCCTGCAAGCCTCTAGATCTGGTTAAAATCCTTCAGACCACACTGCGGCAAAGCAAATTCATCCATCTCAAACTACCCGAGCAGGTTTGTGGATTCTGACACAAACAGCTTCAGGAAGTTCTAGATTGTTTGTTGGAATATCTCTTTTTCTGTTTATTTTGGTTTGTCAGATCCACAGAGCGTCAGCGACAATTATTGAGCCGACGGGAGAATCAGACAACCCTTTGAGATTCACCTCTGGGCTGGTAGTGGCGTTAGACATCGATGCTACTCTTGAACACGTACAAGATCCACAGACAACAGTCAAAGTGCAGGTCAGAGGTTTTCAGTTAAATAAAAAAAAATTCCAACCATTTGTAGACACGTTTCCCCATCCAGTCAATTCCTGATTGATGCATTTAAATCCCAACCTATGCATGCTAAGGTCATAGGTTTGATTCCCATTGAATGCATGAAAGGATAAAACTTTTACCTGAATGCATTCACTTTGGATAAAAGCATCTGCCAGTTGCATAAATGTTAGTAATCCTTCATTCAAAACTGTGTTTTGTGCATAAATTGTCCATTTTATATTGGCTTTAAAGCTGTTTAATAAAATCTTTGTACAATTGATGCTCATTATTCATTTTTTCTTCATCGTCGAAGGATAAAACTTTTACCTGAATGCATTCACTTTGGATAAAAGCATCTGCCAGTTGCATAAATGTTAGTAATCCTTCATTCAAAACTGTGTTTTGTGCATAAAATGAGCCATTTTATATTGGCTTTAAAGCTGTTTAATAAAATCTTTGTACAATTGATGCTCATTATTCATTTTTTCTTCATCGTCCCACAGGTGCTGTATCCAGATGGACAGTCTCACATAATCCACCCCAAACCTGGAGATTTTAGGACCCCAGGACCTGGACGTGTGCGACTGATCACACAGGTTTATCTCTCTCACTCTGCCTGGACAGGTACGTGTCCTTTCTGAAATGTGCTTTAATAGACACATGCACATCAAGACATCAGTTGTAAATTTTTGGTTGAGGATTATTATGCAGCAGCTATTCTTTGTATTTTGTCCTTGAATAAAATAATGTTGCAAACACCATGCCAAATCCTTCTCTGCTGGCAGCGAACAGCATGAACCCTTCACAGTTCCACAGATATAAATAGAACTGCATCCAGTCCAACAAGGCATGAGTTATTTTATATCTGTGTGTGTCTGTGTGACCAGCAGAATACTGAGGCTGAATACATTTCTGCCTTGGAGAAAATCTAAATTGATGTTTTTTTTAAATACATTTTCCTGTCCTTATGGACCCTTTTCACATTTCCAGGGTTTTCAGAAGCGCAAGTCATCATAGTTGTGTAATATAGTGGTGAACACTAAAATCATAAAAAAAACATTTGGTTACTTGAAAGTAAATAAACTACAGAAATAAAATAAAATGTAAAAAAACTTAAACTTATTTTATTTCAGCTAGTTGCCAATGCAACAAATAAAATAACAAACTAAAACTGAAATAAAAATGAATAAAAAATTATATAGACAAAAAAAAGACAAAAACGCAAAAAAATTCTTCAAACTTTAACTAATATTAAAATGAAAACAGAAAATATAAAAATAAAAACTATTATTGAAAACTGTAATAGTATTAAAATAGTGCTACTAAAATAACACTGGTGTTTTTACTTTCAGAGGCCTGTCAGATTGAGGTGCGGTTGCTCCTGGCCTATAGCTCCAGCAGCAGTAAACCATCTGCCTCTAAACCTGCGTGGAACGAGAGTATGGACGGCCTGGCCACCAGCGAGAGCTGTATCGAGGGCACAATCCACCTCAGCAAGCCCGTCAAAGTCTTCATCATGCCCAAACCAGCTCGCCGCTGACCCGAGGAATCCAGGCAGTATATATGTGAAATTAACATCCAACACAAAATCAAGTGTTTTCACAATTATGTTTTATCTGAAATAAATGTTTGTTTTTTGTTGTAGTTCAGTTGTATCACTGTTGTGTATGTGATAATGGGGTATTTTCACAGCCTACATTCAAAGAATAATCATTTAATGATTATAAAGCAAATAACATTTTCACCAAAGGGGAAAAAATCCTCCAGTAGTTTAGAGTGCAAATTAAGAAGCATATACTAAGAAAACAATGTTCATTTGTAATGTAAGGCACTTTAAACAACCAATTAAATGAATTAGCTGATTATTTTAATGATGTGATCAGCAGGTGGAGTGGAAGACCCCGCCGACTTTAGCTCCCTGTCCCACCAGAGCATTATATTCTGTAACGGCCTGCTCGGTCTGAAACACCCTGACATCAACACCCTGCTTCTTCACGTAATCTAGGGTGGATGGAGGCACCTGAAACATAAAAAAAAGCAGATTATCTTATTTAAAGTAATATTTGCTGAATCTGCTGAAAATGTTCTCACCAGAACATCAGAATTTGTTTCTTCATCTGAAAAGATTTGGAGAAATGTTGCATTGCATTACTCGCTCACCAGTGGATGCTCTGCAGTGAATGGGTGCCGTCAGAATGAGAGTCACAAGAACAGTTGATAAAAACATCACAATAATCCACACCACTGCAGTCCATCGATTAACATCTCGAGAAGTCAAAAGCTATGTGTATGTAAGAAAGAAATGTATCATTAAGATGTTTTAACTTTTAACTGTTGCTTCTGGCTAAAATATGAGTCCATAATCTATAATAATGCTTCCTCCAGTGAAAAAGTAATCTTGTCTGAATCAGGAGAGAAATATGTACAGATTAAACACCATAACGCCAGAAGTGATAGTTTGAAGTTAGAAACGTCTTGATGGATTTGTTTCTTTCAAACGCACAGCTTTTCTCTTCACAAGACACTAACTGATGGACTGGAGTGGTGTGGATTACTTGTGGATTATTGTGATGTTTTTATCAGCTGTTTGGACTCTCATTCTGACGGCACCCATTCACTGCAGAGCATCCATTGCTGAGACACTGATGCAGTGCTACATTTCTCCAAATCTGATGAAGAAACAAACTCATCTAAATCTTGGATGGCCTGAAGGTGAGTAAATGTTCAGCAAATTTTAATTTTGGGGTAAACTGTTCCTTTAAGGATTGCAATATTCAGATGGTGGACAGTGCTGATCAGCAAATTCACATTGTTACCTGTAGAGCTTCACTCCTTCCTCAGAACCTCTTCCAGGTCGGCCGGCTGGACGCCTGGATAATGCTGGCAGGAGCACAGATGCACTTTAGACAGAAGAACTCTAATAAATAACATTGAAAGCAGACTGGTTCAAATACAAGATAATATGTTGAACATTTTGGTCACTACTAGATAGTTCCCATACTTCTATTTTTGTTATTTCATAGTTTTAAAAGCTTTACTATTATTCTATAATGTAGAAAATAGTAATAAAACAATAAGTAGATGCATCTTGCTACTATGCACTGACAAATCAAAGAATGTAAATTATAATATCAAATAATAAGAAGATAATGCCATAAGTTGAGGATGATTTTACAGTGAATCTTACATCTGTGCCGGTTTCACGCCAGCCCCAGGCTCGGCTGCCACCCGGCCACACTTTACAGTCTTTGTAGGATGTGGAGCAACCTTTGACCTTCATGTGGCCCCAGGATAAAGAAGCAATATCTGGAGAAGACATGATCAGTTTTCCTGTAAGAGAGTGGAAGACTAATCACATGCATTTTATTAAGTACCATGCTATTTATAAAGATCCTTGGGAGTGCCATGTAAATACAATAGTACATGACTATGTAAAAACTTCAGTATTATGGTATTACTATTTTGCACCATCAATGTACTTTGTTGCAACTAAAATACAATTTAGAAACGATTAGCCCAGCTTCAAAGCACTAGTACATGCATACAACAAAACCTGCCTTGTCTGCTTTAAACAAGGTTTTTATTCATGCAAAAAATTATACTCGAAACAAAAACAACTTTATAATTCATGCACTATAAATGTATTTCATTTACATTATATAATCTTGCCTCGGCCTGCAACTCGATCTCGCTTGTGTTGTGTTTCTCTTCGTGTGACGGCGGGACACGCCCACCACGCACGTCACTGGCCAGCGTCAAATCAGCGTAGGCTTCAGCACTTTACGTTGATTGGCTGCCGTTCAGTGACGTACGAAAAGCAGGAGTCCGTCAACTGACCTGCCACGACATATTAAATATTATTATATATCAGGAGAATTGCATATCAGAAGTACTGTTATTGAATGAATAAAATATGTAAGAATATTGTATTATATGGTTATAATCAGTGTTACTTTTAAAAGTAATGCGTTACAATGTTGCGTTACTCCATAAAAAAGTAACTAATTACGTTACTTAGTTACTATTTATGGAAGTGATGCGGTACGTTACTTTTGCGTTACTTTTTTAATCTGGACAGGGCTTGCTTGGTTGTTTTTAAAATAAAAAAGTATATTTTTGGCAAATATAAAAGCCTCTTCACACCAAAAGTGAAATGAATAAACCTCAGGCTGAAGGGAAAGTACAGTAGAATGCAGAAGAAGACATTTCAACACACTTCAGCAATAAACAAAGACACAAATGTGTGTCTAGAGTAATTTGTGTTTATTAGTACGGTTGAACTGGATCATCGAAGCTCAGAAGCAAATAGAATGGGATTAAATACATAAAGCATATTTGTGTTGTTTAACATTTAATTATTGCAGGTTTGCGTCATATTCTGAGTTGCATTATTTTTATTCATTTTGAGGAATACTGAATCTGTTTTTTGTGAGTGAGATGAATTAATGCATATTCATATTTATTTTGGAACTACAGTAACATCTGATTTCTCTCAGCATGGCAACACCAGAGCTGTCAATCAATAAATTGGGAAACAAAAGTAACTTGCGTTACTTATCTGAAAAAGTAACTCAGATATTCTCTTGTAAATTAAAAAGTAATGCGTTACTTTACTAGTTACTTGAAAAAGTAATCTGATTACGTAACTCGCGTTACTTGTAATGCGTTACCCCAACACTGGTCATAATTAATTAATAGAATGTTTTATTGTTGTTATTAAAATGCATTTGAGTATTTATCAGTTTAATTATTCATCCGAATAAACACACGATATGTCTAAAATAGAAAAATGTCTGTGGAAATAAGTGTGACATGTTATATTATATTGTGTGTGTTTTTTTTTACATTTACATTTAAATATAATGTATTTATTTAACTATTCATCCCGATCATGAATAAACGACGCTTTTTCTATTACAAAAGAGTCGGTGGTAAAAAAAAAAAAAAACTGGCATGTTAAAGCAGCACTTCATGATCTTCATCCTCACTCTATTGTTGTGATGATGAGGATGATGGCGGCGTTGTAGATGCCCCTCTGGATGATGCTCTGGGGTGGTTTTGCGGTGGTCTGCTCGTTTTTGGAGCGCTACGGGTCTGTTCTGGATCTGCCCGAGCTGTCGTTCCCTCAGCTGGAGCGGTACTTACAGGAGACCTCAGCGGGTGAGCTGTGCGAGAGCCCGGGTTTCTGTTTATCTGGACGGGCTCCTCATCTTTACCCATCTGGGGTTTGGTCACTTAAAGTTTGGCTTGTTGGGTCCCCGATGCTTTTCAAACGGAATGTGAAGTGGCGACGTGTTTTCGAAAGCAGTCACGCGTGATTTTTCCACCCTTAACCTTAACATTTTAAGATTAATCTTAGAATACCATTGACTGTGCGCACCGCTAAAGGTGTTAGCACGCTGCTGGTCACAATTAAATGGAGAGACACTTCGATAAACTGGCCTGATACATTTACATTCAGATTATAAACACCGATGGGACCGTAGCCGCACAGTGCGCATGCGCCGGCCGCTGTCAAACTTCCTATGTTACAATATAACGATTGTATGATAATAGTATCGCTGCACAGATTTGTTTACGCGCGATTGTTTACGCCCCGCCCCCTTTGAGTGCTGTATTAATTGTGTACACGTAGGTGTCGCATAACAATAGCTGAATGCGAGCTCCTCCACACTAATGTTGTCGTTTAGGAGAATTGCGTATGTAAATGTCACCGCAGAATTATTGGTCTTCATGCTCTGACATCGCTGACAGCGGATTGGATGGATTTGATAATACTGTATAGTAATGAGAGGGATGTGTTTTAAAAAGCGTTTATTTAAATGAATAAATAGCAAGGGGTAAACAATAATGAGCATAAATAAATGCTGTTATATACAAACATAAATAATAAAATAATTACGGTGGTCCAGATAAAAATGTCTGAATGTGATTGCATTAGTTAAGTTCATATCAAAGGTGTCGCAAGCATGTTTTCCCCCCACCAACAGAAGTTTCATGGTAATGTTACAAATGATCAAATAATAGAAATTCTGATTTCTGTACAATTTAGTTCCTCGGCCGCTGATTGAGCTCCATGTCAAACTACTGCGGAAGATCGGCAAGTCGGTCACACCAGACAGATGGGAGAAGTATCTTGTAAAGGTAAGTGTTTTAGTTTTAAATCATATGCTATGAATATGTAAATGCCCATGCAAATGCATCTGTTTGCTGAAATCATGTTGATGCAGGTGTGCCAGGAATTTAACAGCACCTGGGCCTGGGAAATGGAGAGAAAAAGCTACCTGGAAATGACGGTAGCGTGTAAGACTGGCATTTTAAAGGTCGGTATTTCCAAAGCAACTTATTTTCTGTTCTCAAGCAATAGAGTTTGACTTGTTTTGATGGCGATATTACTTAATAAAGTTGTATTGCTTCTAATGAAACCTGTCAAGAATGTGTCCACGTCATATTTAACCCCAAAATCTATTGTGACTGAGATTCACCTTTATTCCTTATTTCTCTAACAGTACTTGTGCGAGTGCCAGTTTGACGACAATCTCAAGTTTAAGACATTAATCAACGAGGAAGACCCGGACAAGATGCGTCTACAGCCCATCGGTAGAGACAAGGAAGGTCTTCTCTACTGGTTCCAGTTAGATCAAGATCAGAATATACGTGTTTATTCTGAGGAACAGGATGATTTGGATGGGTCCTCATGGAAATGCATTGCGAGGTGAGCAAATAGTGGGGAGAAGACCAGAATGTTGTGAGAATTTTGATGAACATTACAGCTCATTCATGGACTACATTTTAGCATTATTTGTGTTCCCTCAAAAGCTTAAAGGAACACTCCACTATTTTTGAAAATAGGCTAATTTTCCAACTCCCCTAGAGTTAAACAGTTGAGTTTTACCGCTTTCGAATCCATTCAGCCGATCTCCGGGTCTGGCGGTAGCACTTTTAGCTGTAGCTTAGCATAGATCATTGAATCTGATTAGACCGTTAGCATCTCGCTCAAAAATGACCAAAGAGTTTCTATATTTTCCTATTTAAAACTTGACTCTTCTGTAGTTACATCGTGTACTAAGACCGACGGAAAATGAAGAGTTGTGATTTTCTAGGCCGATATGGCTAGGAACTATACTCTCATTCCGGCGTGATATGTGATAATGATATTACGCAGCGCCTGAAAATAGGCTTATTGGAAGTTACCTAGCTGGAGACTATTTTCAGGCGCTGCGTAATATCATTATCACATATCACGCCGGAATGAGAGTATAGTTCCTAGCCATATCGGCCTAGACTTGTTATACTAGTATACAAGTTAAGTATACGAGTGAAATCTCATTTAATGAAGTTTATCAAAGAAAAGAAATGCATTTTTTCCCCAACAGGACTAGGAATGATCTTGCAGACACACTAGAACAGCTTAAAGCCAAGATTGACCCAGCCGCGACGGACCAAGAGAAGCAAGACTGTCCCATCAGCCCAAGTTTGGAGAAAAATGGTGTTAAAGGTGAAACTCGTTGGAAAATAATTTCCATTCAGGGCTGTAAGCACCATAGACATTGAGAGGAAGGAGTCTCACACAGTATCCAGACTAGTGGTCAACCGCTGTGGTTTTTCAGTGGCTGATTCTGAATCGTGAATGTGTAGTTACAGCCATACTCTCACTTATAGAGGTTGAAGCTAAACCGCTTCTCATGTACTTCTGTTTTGTTTCATTTTCAAGGTGAGGCTGAAGACTTGAAGAACCATATATCCGGACAAGGAGATTTTACCAACAGCACCTTCAATTCCAATGAGAGTGAGTTAATTCCTAAAGACATTAAGAAAGAACCAACGGATCCCATTAAACCAGAGCAAGAAGAGAAAGTTGCAGAAATTCTTAAACCCAAAGTTGTCATTGACAACAGGGTTAGTACGATCAAAACTCTCGTCAAAGAAGAACCAAAAGATTGTCCCAAACCATGGAACGCCATTTCCGTCGTCATGCCCCCTGCTTCCGTCAAACACGACCCAGCGGTGAAATCAGAGGTGCACGAAGACAAGAAAGAGCTGGTGTTTGAGAACGTGACTAGAGCTATAAAGAGCGACCAACAGGCTAAAATACCACTGAAGAAGAGGGAGTTGAAAAGGAGTGGAGGATATGATGTCAGCAATCACTACAGTAGCGTCAATCACAACAACAACAACCTTAACAGCAACGGTAGCATCAGCACAGGAGGTATAATCGTTCGCAATCCCGCTGTCTTGCTACTGAAGGAGCAGCAAATCGGCAGAGAATACCCAAATGATGGGGAGAAAGGACCGACGGCCATCATCCCTGTCCCACAAGAGCCAAAGGTTGACAAAATGGCAGCACGGGAACAATACATAGGTGTTATCAAAGGTCCCATTGAGCGTAAAAAGCCATTGAATGAAAACGATAATTCTTCAAATGGTCATCATGGAAATGGGAATGTCTTGAAGACTGAAGTTGGAGTCACAGATAGTTTAAGACAGTCTGTCCTTGTTGGGAAATCCATGATTCAAGCAGACAACGGTCCTCTTCCTTGTAGCATCCCTGAGGGTTTGTCAAAAGATGTTTGCGGTAAGAGCCCAGATGTGTCTGCGAAAGTGGAGAACCTTGTTGAGGAGTCGCCAATGACTGAAGAGACCCCTTCAGTTGAGGAAAAGGTGGAAAAAGCTGACAACGAAGAAGATGAGCTCGAAAGCAAGATGGCTGGTTTGTCAGCTGGAGAAAAAAATGATGTTGTGGTTGAGGATGTCAGCAAAGACAAAAGTCTGAAAAGCCCAAGAAAGAGACGGTTACAAAAGACCAAATCCAAGCTGCAAGTAAGAAAAGATGGGCAAAACGCTTCCAGCATTGGAGAGGTTTTGGAAAAGGGTGCTGAAAAAATTGGACGTGACGATAACGAAGAGGTATCATCAGAACTTCAGAAGGAAGGGATTCGCCTGAAGATTAAGATCCCGCTTCATAGACGAACGCCTGAACTCCAGCACATGGATGTTGAAGAATCGGAAACCAGCAATCGGAGATCACTGCGGAGATCTGCCAGAATCTGCAAGCCCAGCCCCAAAGTGGCAGATAGTCGGGATAGGAAACAAGACGGGAAACTTTTGGCCTCCTCAGCAGCTCAGGAGGAAGAGGAATGCGTAGAAGACGAAGAGTCAAAAGTTCATCCCAAGAAGGAGATGCACAAAAAAGTGGACACGGAAGTACAGCCCAAGTCTTTTAAGGTAGCATGAAAGATTTTTATATCCAGTCCAACGAATTTTACAGTATGTTTTCATTCACGCAAAGGGTTCTTTTGACTCTTTTAGGCCAAACGGCGACACCGGCGGAAATGTTGGTCGAAAATTCGTCCAAAGTCCAAAGGAGCTCAGGAGCGGGAAGATGAAGTGGCTGACGACAAATCCGCAAACAATGAAGACAACAAATCAGAGGAAGGAGACCACAAGAGTGAGAACGAATCGGACCAATCCAATGAGATTCCACCGGAAGATGCTTGTAAACACTGTGGGCTCGCCAACCACCCAGAACTAGTGAGTTATTGTTCGTCAGTTCAGACTACTACTTTAGGTTATAAATCGATTATACTTTAATGTCCCAAAAGGGAGAGTTGTCTAGGACTCAATGTACAGTGTACAACCACAAATATCAAATGGCAACATGAGTGGTACTTGCTCATGTGAAACTCATTACTAGAGTGTTTCTATGTGGTTTTTAACATGTTGCTATACAATTGCTAGCTGGTTACTTACTAGTTCAAATTAAGAGAAATTGCTGCAGGTTTATGGGATATTTTAAAATATTTATTAATATATTTTCAAACAGTGTTGTTATTGTTAACTACAACTAAAACTATTAAAATGTTTTTTCTTAGTTGAAAATGCTGAAGTGAAATAAAAAATACATATTAGATGAAAAACTGAAACTTCAAAAACTTTAGAAATATTAGAATTGTTGCCTTGGCAACTAATTAAAATAAAATAAGTTTGAAGTACTGAAATTACTAAAGCTAAAATAAATTAAAGCTAAATAATAAAAAAAAAATGACAAAAACGTAAACTAAACTGAAAATGTAAAAAAATCTAATATTAAATATTAAAATATTAATAACTAATGTAATAGTATATAAATAGTTCTAAAATAACATTGATCATCACCCATATTTTTTTGCCTGGGAGGCAAAGTACTTGTTTAAAGTAAGTAAGTAAATAAATGAATAAAAAATTAAAATAAGACACACATAATAGAACATACTTATGGTTAAAGGTTTGTTAAACTCCAACTCCAACAGTAGGTATAAGGGTTTATTCAGCTAATAATATTCATTAAAAACTGTATAAAAGAATATGAAGTGTAATTGAGGCACAAATGCTTCTGAAATGATTCAAGCTACAAGACGAGACTTAAAGGGGTCATATGATGCTGCTAAAAAGAACATTATTTTGTGTATTTGGTGTAATGAAATGTTTATGCGGTTTAAGGTTAAAAAAACACATTATTTTCCACATACTGTATATTATTGTTTCTCCTCTATGCCTCGCCTTTCTGAAACGCGTGGATTTTTACAAAGCTCATCGGTCTGAAAAGCAAGGTGTGCTCTGATTGGCCAGCTATCCAGTGCATTGTGATTGGCCGAATACCTCAAGCGTGTGACGGAAATGTTACGCCCCTCACCATACTGTGATGCTGTGTCCCGGCAGGAGCGACGAGACAAAAACATTAAAACCCATTATAAACTAGGCATTTGTTGCATTCAGTGGGGACATAATTAGGATTATAATGACTTATACTGTCTTGTGTTGCATCACGCCGCGTAAACATAAAACCATGTCTGCGTTTGTGATCGGAGAAATGACAAACAACAAGCGCTACTCTACACTGCTCAAAACTTGCTTTTGAATCGTCTAGTTTCGCTTTCAAAACGAAACACACGGTGTCACACACGGCAGGCTAGAGTGAACAGTGGCAGGCGGGCCGGCAGATTTGACGAAGGAGCGTCCGGAGGGCTTGCGGCAACCACATGTGACGACCCCGGGCTGGACTCCGCTTCGTCCACGGTGAAAGCCGATCCGGTGATCCACAGCGCGAAGTTGTAGTATTTCCTCAGCGACCAGCACGGATCAGCTCCAGGCATGACGAAGCAGATATCATCCTCTTTTGGAAGACCAAACAAAGTAGTTTTGCTTTCACAACGAAGCACACAGCGCCTTCACAACATGGCGGCAACAACAATACTACAGCGAGAATAAAAGTTACGCCTTCTTTCTTTGCGTGAACATTTGGGCGGCAAATCTTCCCACATCGTGACGTAGACATGTGGCGGCGTGTTTAAACGAGGCGTTTTAGGGGGGCGTGGCAGAGTCTTAACTTTGATAAAGAATATCTCTTTGGTTTTGAGACTTTAGTCTTTGCAACTTCAGGGATCTTATCTATGCACAATCAGCTTGTAACACTCCAAAGAGAAAGAAAAACTTGAAATTGCATCATATGACCCCTTTAAAATTGCCTATCAAATGGCATAGATAATACTTTAAAAAGCGACATAACTAATACTATTTGTTTATTTAATATTCTTAAAGAACATAATTTCTCTCTTGTATGTTTGTCCCAGATCCTTCTCTGTGACATGTGTGACAGCGGCTATCACACGGCCTGTCTGAGGCCTCCTCTAATGATCATTCCTGATGGAGAATGGTTCTGCCCTCCCTGCCAGCATGTAAGGGCTTCAATCTCTGCGTCATATGCTTGTGTGTGCATGTGAGCCGTATTCATCAAGTATATGCTCTTGTCATTCACAGAAGCTTCTCTGTGAGAGGCTGGAAGAACAGCTTCAGAATCTGGACACAGCTTTGAAGAAGAAAGAGAGAGCTGAACGGAGGTGTAGATCCACACACACATGCACACACGTCTAGGGATATGCCGGTATCAAATTTTCATGTTGTGATTAATTGCTAATGCTTTTATCACGGTATACGGTATTATCACAATATTGAAATTTAGTTGAAAAAAAGTGTTGTCATAATACAGTATAACAGGTTTAATCATTTTTTTATAACAAAAATAACTGCAAATTTAAATAGGCCTACAGCAATACACAAAAAATGTATACATTTAAAATGTTTACACAGATTAAAGTGCAAAGGAATTATGAAGACCTATAGGTATCACTTTACAATAAGATCTCATTAGTTAACCTTAGTTAATGCATTAACATTCACAATGAGCAGAAGTTATTAATCTTTGTTAAAAATACAACTCTTAGTTCATGTTAGCTCATTAAATAACACAGTTGCAACTTTTGATTAATAAATAAATATTGGAATTACCTAAGAATAATGAATGTTTAGAAGAATTTTTCATTGGCAGTTTGTTAACTAATGAATTAACTAATAGCCCTAAAGTAAAGTGTGATCGAACAATAAAGAATCAAAACACTTTCAAACAATATCTAGGGCATGTTGTAGTCACTGGTCTATTGTATATGTATTCATCAGTAGTTGTAGTCCAGATTAAAATGTAAAAAAGTTTGAAAATAAATAGCCTATTAAGGCTAAGTATTTAAGTATTTGACGCTGTGATTAACACCATATATGCAAAACTTTAAAATTCTTCAATACAAATTTCATAAATAAATATTGGAATTACCTAAGAATAATGAATGTTTAGAAGAATTTTTCATTGGCAGTTTGTTAACTAATGAATTAACTAATAGCCCTAAAGTAAAGTGTGATCGAACAATAAAGAATCAAAACACTTTCAAACAATATCTAGGGCATGTTGTAGTCACTGGTCTATTGTATATGTATTCATCAGTAGTTGTAGTCCAGATTAAAATGTAAAAAAGTTTGAAAATAAATAGCCTATTAAGGCTAAGTATTTAAGTATTTGACGCTGTGATTAACACCATATATGCAAAACTTTAAAATTCTTCAATACAAATTTCAATACAAAAATCTGAATGGCTATTTAAATAATTTAAATAAGTTTCAGAAACCGAAAGTAGTGCAGCTGCTTTGTTTACATGGTTTTCGGGGGTAACAGCTGCATTATGTTCAGCGCCATCTGCAGCCAGAGTGTGAATGTGCTTTCATTCAGAGCATCTCTCACGCTTTCCGCCATGTGTTTCTCATCCGTGCCTCCCTGCGTCCCAATGTGCATTCTAGCCACCCTATCTGCCCTAAATAGTATTGAAAATTACTACTATCACATAGAATTTAGCATGGATAGTATGCACATTAGGGCATCAGAGTGCGCATGTGTCTTTGACGCAGCATAAAGCCGTGTTGTGCAATGTGACCAGTTGATGGGAAAAGTATTCTTAAAATGCATTCAAAATTCAGAATAATTTCTCGGTATTTTGAAGTGCCCATGATAAAAATATCATGCATGTATGTTCATTATCATGATATAATCGCATGACCGAATACCGGCACATGTCTACACACGTCATAAACACTCTCATCAGCTCATCTCCATTCCCATGAATCATCATCAATAATGAGTAGCTTATGTGATTCTGAGTAGTTTTGCTTCTTGTTTTCTCTCTTTCAGACGTGAGCGGTTAGTGTATGTGGGTATCAGCGTGGAGAACATTATACCCACCCCAGTGAGTATGCAGCCATTATATTATATTTGATTTGATTTGATAATGTCCCATACTGTACTTTCCTTTAATATAATGTGATGTACTGTACTGTACCATACTGTATTGAACCATATGCTGCACTATTTTATACTATAGTAAACTATGCCAAAGTATGCTATGCTATTTTTAAATTAAAAATACATTTATATTATATTATATTGTTATGTTATATTATATTATGTCCCATACTGTACTTTCCTTTAAAATAATGTGATGTACTATACTGTACCATACTGTATTGTACAATATGCTGTACTATTTTATACTAAAGTAAATTATGCTATGCTATTTTTAAATTAAATATAAATTTATGATATATTATTTTATTTTATTTTATTTTATTATAATATCCCATTCTTTCCTATAACAAAATGTGCTGTGCTATACTGTATACTGTATTGTAGTATAGTAGTATCCACAGTAGTACAGCCATAACCATAACGATCCTGTTTAACCAATCCTGCATTGAGAGAGGTTAGGAACGCCTAACTTATTAACATACGGACACAGAAATACAGAAATGTAGAAATGCATAAATAAATGTAAAAATAAATAAATGTGGAAATACAGAAATAAATGTAGCATAACACAAATGGTACAAAATAGCAAAATTAAAAATTAAGACATTTTTGACAATTATTTATTCATTCATTTATGCGTATCTGCATGCATTAATTTATTTCAGCATTTATTTATTAATTTATGTATTTCTACATTTATTTATTTGTTTCAGCATTTAATTATTTATTTATTCATTCATTTATTTATGTGTTTCTACATTTATTTACTTATTTATTTCTGTATTTATTTATCTCTTTCAGCATTTAATAAATTATTTATTTATTTATTCATGTATTTCTACATTTATTTATTTCTGCATTTCTGTGTTTATTAATTTATTTATACTTAAGTAATTTCTCATCCTCCATAATAATAGCCTATGCTATATCTAAATGAATTAAACATAAATTAGTTATTATATTGTATCATATTATTATACAATGTCACATACTGTACTTTAACATAATGTGCTATGCTGTACTGTATCATACTGTATAGTACCTCATTCTATACAATAGTATACTATAGTAAATTATGCATAGCATCTAAATCAATTTAACATAAATCAGTTATTTTGTATTATTGTATTATAATGTATTATTATAGAATGTTGCATACTTTAATTTCCTATAATATAATGTGCTATGCTATATTGTACCATACTGTAAAATACCTTATTTTATACCATAGTATACTATAGTAAATTAAGCTATAGTATGCTATGCTATATATAAATGAATTAAACATATATGAATTATATACTGTAAGCTAATAAGATGAGAATTAAAATGTCTGAATCAGCTTTATTTGGTATATCAGGATGGTGACGGAGAGGACAGCTTAACGGAGAAGAAAAAAGATACCAAGAAGAGTAAGAATCTGGGGAGGCGATCGACTAGGACGAGGAAATCCATCAGTTATAGGTAATCAACATTTCTTGTAGAAATAAACTCTTAAGAGTAGATATCTGAAGTCTGACTAATTCTTGATTTTCTTATCACTAACTACCAGATTTGATGATTTCGATGAAGCCATTGATGAAGCAATAGAGGAAGACCTTCAAGATCCAGAAGGAGGAGGTTGGTCATGTGAGACACTGTTTAGTGCTTTATAAAATGTGACCCTGGAGCACAAAACCCAAAAGTCTTAAGTAGCATGGGTATATTTTTAGCAGTAGCCAAAAGTATGGGTCAAAATTAAAGATTTTTCTTTTATTCCAAAAATCATTAGGATATTAAGTAAAGATCATGTTCCATGAAAATATTTTGTAAATTTCCTACTGTAAATATATCAAAACTTAATTTTTGATTCGTAGTATGCATCGCTAAGAGCATCATTTGGACAACTTTAAAGATGATTTTCTCAATATTTAGATTTTTTTGCACCCTCAAGATTCCAGATTTTCAAATAGTTGTATCTCAGCCAAATATTGTCCGATCCTAACAAACCATACATCAATGGAAAGCTTATTTATGATGATGTATAAATCTCAATTTCGAAAAATTGACCCTTATGACTGGTTTTGTGGTCCAGGGTCACATACTGTATGTTTTTGGTTGCATATTGAATTGACTGGTGGCGTGTCCTGCAGGCGCTGGTCGCGGTGAACCTCCGGCGCCCGTCACGAGTCAGCAGAGGAGCGCGGTGAGCCGAGAGAGTCGGCGGCCTGTGAAAGCTCCCGCCCCGCGCAGGAGGAAACGCCGGCGACTCAATGACCTGGACAGTGACAGTACGCAGGATGAGGAGGAGAGCGAGGATGACTTCCAGCTCAGTGACAGGTGTGTAAACACACAAGAATATTTACAATACCAGGGAATCAAATTTGGGCTTTTGGGGTTCAAACCAGATGGATTTTATACCGTTTCATAAAAATATAACGCATCTCATTCACAAATAAACAATTATGCTTTCCAAATATTTTTTATATATATAATTTTTCTTTTTATACAGCACCATTAATTACAACCCATGGTTGTCCAAAGTGCTTTACAACAAAAGAAAAAACACAAAAACACATTTACTTAAAAAAAATTAGACAAAAGACAATAAAATAGCAATAAAATGTATGACAGGAAAGCATTAATACAGATCGTAAGCCTTATCAAATAAATACGTTTTTAGGATAGACTTAAAAGGCTCCTGGTGAATTTCACAAAACTTGTCAAGAACTGGCGCTGGGCATATTTTACCCCAAAATCAAAGGAAATAAGACACTATTTTCGTATTTTTAGGACCATTATGTTTTTTTGCATGATAATTAAACACCAACATTTTTCTCCAAAATTCCTTTTACTGTAATGTAAAATTGTAATTTATTTATACATCATGGTAGTATTTGTTGCACTACGTATTTAACTTGCATTGATCTAATAATTATCACTCTTTTCATTGTCAGTCATTACAGTATTTTGTGCTGTAATGTAGTAAATTATACACTAAAAATTACAACTAGAAATGTAAACTGTTTTCTTCTCCTCCTGTATTTCCAGAGTCTATACTTTCTAAAGACTTTGAGCCAAAGGAATCGCTTCAAAGATCAGAAAAAGGACGCAAGTGTGATTCATCGAGGGAAGACTCCAAACACAGGCACAAACGAGAAAAACAGAGACAGCAGAGAAGCTCCAGTGAAGACGAGGAGGAGGAGGGAGGAGAAACAGAGGACTCTGAGGAAGACGAACAGCCCCTCCGCAAGAGGTCGAACCGCATTGAAACAGACGAAGAAGAGGAGGAAGAGGAGAACACACGAGGAAGCGTCCGGTGGAAGCACACGGCGGGCTCTCGAGGTCCCGTCAGGCACAATGGCTTGGTCCCCCTGAGGGCCGCAGCTCAGGATGATGACGATGATGAGGATGAGGAAGAGTTCACTGGAGTCACGGACCTTGTTAACTTAGTTTTCGACAGTGAACAGTTGTCATGATCAGCTCAGTAGGTTAAATATGTTTTCTCATCGCCTTCTCACGGGAATGTCCCTCATCAGCCACCGTAGTCTCCTGGTTTTGGGTGTAGTGGACCAAAAATGAAGCTTCCAGACGAATGCCGTAGTGTCCGTTCAGATGTTTGAATGCACTGTAGTTCATCCAGCCGCATGCATTGTCCTACCGGTTTAGAACAGGGTCTTCTTAATACTCCAGTCACCATTCCTCAGAGTGAAGCACTTTGTCATTTACGGCCAGTACGATTTCGTTTGTATAGCAGCTTCGGTCGTCCTCTAGAGACACTGGACGGCGTGCATTTGAAGCTTACGTGTTACGTGCATTTCAAACTGGTGTTTTAGACTTTTACATTCTCCGTGTTGCTGTTTTCTTCTTTTTGTACCTGAAGGAAATTTGGGATTGACTTGTGATGCCGACCCTTGCCTAAATGCATTCATTCAATTTAAGGAATAGTTCACCCAAAAATGAGAATTTGCTGAAAATGTAGATGACTTTGTTTCTTCATGGGAGCAGATTTGGAGGAATGTAGCATTGCATCACTTTCTCACCAATGCATCCTTTGCAGTGAATGGGTGCCGTCAGAATGAGAGTCCAAACAGTTGATAAAAACATAACAGTAATCCACACCACTCCAGTCCATCAGTTACCGTGTTGTGACGCCAAAAGCTGCATGTTTGTAAGAAACATATTCATCATTAAGATGTTTTAACTTCAAGTTGAGTCCTCTGTCCAGAGAAAAAGTCTTGTCTGGATCAGGAGAGAAGTATGCAGAGATCCAGCATCATTTACAAGTGAAAACAGCCCGTAACAGCTCTAAACAAATATATGGGTGGATTTTGATGTGAGAGGCCAACGGCGAACAGACTTTTTCACTGGAGAAAGCGTTATTATGGATTTTAGCTGGAAACAAGGGTTTGAAGTATAGAACGTTCTAATGATGGATCTGTTTCTTACAAATACGCAGCTTTTGGCTTCACAAGAAGTTAACTGATGGACTGGAGTGGTGTGGATTATTGTGATGTTTTTATCAGCTGTTTGGACTCTCATTCTGACGGCACCCATTCACTGCAGAGGAGTGATGGAATGCTACATTTCTCCAAATCTGTTTAAATGGGGAAAAAACAAACAAACTCATCTATATCTTAGATGGCCTGAAGGCGAGTACATTTTCAGCAAAATTTCATTTTATGGTGAATTATTCCTTAAAAACTAAATTAGTAGACCAGCAAATAAAGGAAGAAACACATTGGAGGATAATTGAAAATGATCTTAATATTAAAGATGATTTTAATTTAAAAGACTAATATACTCTCTGTACCTAAAATAACATTGTATGTTATATTACAACAAATATTATTATCTTATTTCTCAGATTAGGACATTTTCTGTACTTTGAAAGCTGTTGCTGAAGTTTTAGGACACTTAATGAGACGTTCAGTCACATTTAAGTTAACGTGTCAACTGAATGCACTTGTCATTCAAGCACCTTTGACGGTGCCGTTTGGTACCAACCGTATTGTTGAAATGTTCTGTTCGACAGCAGTCTGGATCGCTCTTTTCAGAGTTGTTTTTTAGTGATTACTCCAGGCTGGTGTTCTTTATGCTGGAAGATTGTTTGAATTAGAACACTATGAGATCATTCCAACACCAATCCAATATTCAAAAAACCCCACAAGCACTAGAATAATAATGGTGTTTTAAAATAATCATGGTCTTTGCTTTCAGTTAAAGAATGTGTTTTTGAGCCGTGTACTACTGGAATTCGTGTTTTCCTTCTCATTTTATTTCACTCTTACTTTCCAGATGTACATCTCCATATTTCAAGGAAATTATTCACAAAACGGAAATAAACTTAATGTTGCTGTTAATGTTTTTGGCTCCTAGTTTGTCTTTTTTTTAAGAACCTGTAATGGATTCAAGAAACTAGCAGCATTTACTTGTATGGGTAGTTGACGGCATGACAGTTTTAATCTATTTAATATTTTAGATTTAAATGCATATGAACATATAAGAGAAAGTGTATATTTGAGATGTTTAGAAATGCAAATGTAGTGCTGTGGATGGTATTGAAAGCAGGGCTCTGAACCGGTTCAAGGAACGAAAACCGGAAGCTAACGAAGGAACAGAACCAGAAACGAAATCCAATTTTATAGTTCCGAACAGAATCGAACATTTGAAATGGCCATTAACCGGTTAATAACGTTATTTTATCATTCCATTTAATATTTGAAATTTGCTGTCAACCAATCAGGAATTCAGATATGCAAATGTGACGCTGACGCATCCAACACCTGAAATGCCCGCGAGCGCCGCCATTTTGAGAGGATCGCCCTCTGCTACAAATGCTGAAATTGATTTGTTTTTGCCTTTAAGTTAAATATTCACATTCATCGTTTGCAGGGAAGAGAAGCTATCGCTATATTAACTTGTTTAATTACACGTTAAGCGTTTTCGTCCCTTTAGAAAATCGTAATTGAAGAAAACGCTTATGCATTAAAGACCGTATTTAAAGTTCACATTTTGGGTTCATCAGTTTTTCTACAGATATTTTGCTTTATTAGTAAGGTGTGTACAGAATGTGATCTTTTAATATCACTGTCTCGGTACAGTATTCTAATTGGTTGAGATAGTGAATTGCTGGGTTTTTGTTAAATGTGAGCCAAAATCATCACAATTAAAAGAACCAAAGACTTAAACTACTTCAGTCTGTGTGCATTGAATTTATTTAATACACGAGTTTCACAATTTGAGTTGAATTACTGAAATAAATGAACTTTTCCACGACATTCTAATTTATTGAGATGCACCTGTAAGTTATATGCTTAAGAGTTTTGCGACCTGCTTCCCTTGGGGTTTTTAGACATAGAAAAGGAGAAAAAACACACGGCACTGTCCATTTTTCCCTCAGAACGATGATCGGGGTTATTCTCGATGCAGCATGAATGACAAACAATGGTGACATTTTCCACAATCACGACAGAAAATCGAAATACTCTGCCCTCTGAGAGTTTCCCAGAACTCAGCTTCATAAAACATGCGTGTGCATTGGTTGAATACCCATATGCAAACAATAAAGGAATCTATTTACATTTTGAAACATTAATTAAACGTGCTATAATGCAAAGTAGTTGTTTAAATCAGGCGAATTAGTTAAATTGTGAACAAAGGAAATTGTGCAGTATCTCCTCCGATCCTGAAGAGGCGCTACGCTTTTGTTTATGATTTGAAACGCACGCGCTCTTTTCTTGCGTCATAAAGCGGCGCGTCTGGCGCTGATAGAAATAATAACGAGTAGAATGGATTAAAACCCTTACAATGGGCGGTGCTTAGCGGCCGTACGTCATCTATAATTAGTCCGTTAAGATGTGTAAAAATAATTAATAGCTTTCAATCCCTATTAAGGTTTCTTAGTACTGTTTTCAAGTGCTATTTTTGATCCATGTCGCTGCTAAAGCCCTGTAGCTCCTCGCTGCAGAACAAAGATCCGGGGCGCGGGGTTGGATCCACATCTAGGGTGCAGATGGGTGGGTTTAGGGCGGTTTAGGGGTGGAGACGGGTGGGTTTAGGTATATGTAAGGTGAGAGGAGTTGGATCTGGATCTTGTGTTCTGCGGTGAGGACCATCTCGCTAAAGCAGCAACGCGCAGCGATGTCACGTGGTAGCTGTTACTTTTCTCCTCGTTGCAGACCTTGGACCAATCACAATCGTTGATGATTACAAATTAATTTTGTTTAATCGTCCTACAGATACTGCTCCGCTGAATATTCGATTGTTTAATATATACTTATCTTTGTAATTGGTTTATTTTAGACGCAAACGTCTCCAATAAGACAAAAAACGTATTGAGATTTGAATGCGTCTCAATGGAGAATCCGCCTTTCTGGGCCACACAGCGCCCCCTGCAGTAATAAACCGGGATTTTACAGGAAACAGTTAGTAGAGCCAGTTCAGTGACGCATGACAGCGAATCTTTGAACTATAAAATCCATTTGAAAGTTTCTCGCCACGCGAACCGGCCGCGTTTCGCTTGCACATGAGTGCAGTTAAAGGAGAAAGCTTCGAAACGCTTGAATGAGAGTTACTGTTGTTGTTGCTGCTGCCGGGCTTTATTTGCGTATTGTCTCAATAGAGCATCAGTGTTAGCGCCTTCACAGCTTCACGGTGATTTAATTCATCAGGATGGTTGTGTTGAAGAGTTTGCATCCCCCCAGCGAGGGCGTGAGGCTCCAGCAGGCCGACACCACTGCAGTTCTGGACGGGAAGAGGCTGGGATCAGGGACGCTGTTTGTGGCTGAGGCGTGAGTGTGTGTGTGTGTGTGTGAGAGAGTGTGAGTGAGAGTGTGAGAGAGTGTGAGAGTGTGAGAGTGTGAGTGAGTGAGAGTGTGAGTGTGAGAGTGAGAGTGAGAGTGTGAGTGAGAGTGTGTGAGTGAGAGTGTGAGAGTGAGAGTGAGTGTGAGTGTGAGTGTGTGAGTGTGAGTGTGTGAGTGTGAGTGTGTGAGTGAGAGTGTGAGAGTGAGAGTGAGTGTGAGTGTGAGTGAGAGTGTGAGAGTGAGAGTGTGAGAGTGAGAGTGTGAGAGTGAGTGTGAGTGTGAGTGAGAGTGTGAGAGTGTGAGTGAGAGAGAGTGTGAGAGTGTGAGAGTGAGAGTGTGAGAGTGTGAGAGTGAGAGTGTGAGTGAGAGTGTGTGAGTGAGAGTGTGAGAGTGAGTGTGAGTGTGTGAGTGTGAGTGTGTGAGTGAGTGTGTGTGAGAGAGTGAGTGAGTGAGTGAGTGAGTGTGTGAGTGTGT
>NW_015505361.1:549611-561859 GCF_001515645.1 Sinocyclocheilus grahami
CACAGAGAGTGAGTGAGAGTGTGAGAGTGAGAGTGTGAGAGTGAGAGTGTGAGAGAGTGTGTGAGAGTGTGAGAGTGTGAGTGTGAGTGTGAGTGTGAGAGTGAGTGTGAGTGAGTGTGAGAGTGTGTGAGTGTGAGAGTGAGAGTGTGAGAGTGTGAGTGAGAGAGAGTGAGAGTGTGAGTGAGAGAGAGTGTGAGAGTGTGTGTGTGAGAGTGAGAGTGAGAGTGAGTGTGAGAGAGTGAGAGTGAGAGTGAGAGTGAGTGTGAGAGAGTGAGAGTGTGAGTGAGTGTGAGAGAGTGTGAGTGAGTGTGAGAGTGTGAGTGAGTGAGAGTGTGAGTGAGTGAGAGTGTGAGTGTGAGAGTGTGAGAGTGTGAGTGTGAGAGAGTGTGAGAGAGTGAGTGAGAGTGAGAGTGTGAGTGTGAGTGTGAGTGTGAGAGTGAGTGTGAGTGAGTGTGAGAGTGTGTGAGTGTGAGAGTGAGAGTGTGAGAGTGTGAGTGAGAGAGAGTGAGAGTGTGAGTGAGAGAGAGAGAGTGAGTGAGTGTGAGAGAGTGAGAGTGTGAGAGAGTGAGAGTGTGTGAGAGAGTGAGTGTGAGTGTGAGAGAGTGTGAGTGTGAGAGAGTGTGAGAGTGTGAGTGAGAGAGTGAGAGAGTGTGAGTGTCCTACAGCAGAAGACCTGTGCACGCATTTAGTTATTTATGTATGCTTAAACTCTAAAAATAAACACACATTATGGCTAGCAAGGGTAGTAGACACATTACGAAAAGTAATGAGTTAGTACAGTGGTAGCATGAGATAGTAATATGGTATCATTCAATATAGTGATATATAAATAAGTAACGTTATCTAAATGTATTTATTTGTTAATATATTTTTTATTTATTATATGTAATTATATGTATTACAATATATTGTACATAATATTATATAAATACAAAGTAATTATTTATTTTTTGATTGTTTATGTATTATATTTAGAATATATATATATATATATATATATATATACAAATGTATATGTTTTATATTTAATTAGACATTTATTTTATGTATATTTTATATTTATAATGTATAATACTTGTTATAAATGTAAATAATTATATTTTTATATATTTGTATATTTCATTATTTTATGTAAAATATATTCCATAATATAATATCATATTTTTATTATTGTCCGTTTTATATTTATCATATTAATTGTTATATAATTTATATATTTAGTTATTTATTACCCATTTATTTATTTCTCTCTTTATTTTGTGATACTTTATATAAATGGTTATTTATATATCAATTTATTTATTTTTCATTACTTATATGTATTATATTAATAATTATGTATTATACGTTTTATACACAAACACACACACACACACTCATACATAGTATTTTCATGGTATCTCATATCAAAAACAAGCAACAAACAAACAAAAACATGGTTTTAGCATGCCATGATGTTTTTTGGGATATCTGTACTAATGCAGCTGTTCTCTGTCCTCGCAGGCATCTGTCCTGGTTTGATGGTTCAGGGATGGGTTTCTGTCTCGAGTACCCCTCCATCAGTCTGCACGCGATCTCACGAGATCTCAGCGCCTTTCCAGAAGAGCACCTGTATGTGATGGTCAATGCAAAACTGGACGGTGAGGCATCATCTTCCAAACAGAGATGCTCTGGTATCCAGAGGTTTGACCTGACCGATCTTCTTTGTGTTTCCAGATGAAGCTGAAGCAGAGCAGCAGGATAAAGCTTCGGATGATGCAGGAGAGGACGACGAGGAGAGCGACAGCGACAGTGAAGACTCAGGAACCATCACAGAGATCCGCTTCGTGCCCAGTGATAAAGCCGCATGTGAGTGTGTGGAGCGAGCGTGGATGAGTTGAGCGTGAGCATCACTGCTGGATGAGTGACGGTGTGTGTTTGTGTGTGCAGTGGAGCCCATGTTCTCCGCCATGTGCGACTGTCAGGCCCTGCACCCCGACCCCGATGACGCCGACACCGATGATGACGATTACGAGGGAGAGGAGTATGACGTCGAGGAGGCTGGTGAGAGTCATTTGGATCCATAATGCATCTAGCGCAGTGGTTCTCAGCCTTTTGGACTCCAAGGTCCCCCAGAGTCCAAGACAATATTCAAAAGCCCCTCAAACAGGCCAAGACATTTCTGGTGCAAAAGCTGCTGTAACGACAAAGCCTTTTTTATTTACACAAACCATGAATAAATGAAATCTTTCATTCTAGAATACTGGAACAAACTACTTTTAAATAATTCAATTCTACAACAATTAAACAAACAACTTTTTAATAAATTCTAAATTCAGTCAATTCAATTCTGTCATTCTTAAAATAATGTAATAAACTGCTTATAAAAAAAGAAAAAAAAATTCTGTATAAAATTACAATTAAAATGAAGATAATTAAATTCTGTAATTCTAGAAAAATGAAAATAATAATAAAAAAAAAGAAAAATTTCTGTAATCCTTAAAAATAATGAAATAAACTACTTATAAGTGATTAAAATTGAAAAAAATTAATTCCGTAATTCTAGATGTTTTGGTGTTTTTCATAGTTCACTCTTTTTTTGAGCAATGAATTTACATTGATTAATTACAAGATGAGTTTTAAAATCCTTTTTACTCTCAAATGGCAGTTTCTCAGAAAGTCACTACATGATTAAATATTTTAGTGCATGAAATAACTAGAAGAATCTATATTCATTATATACATTTTCATGACTTTTAAAGATTTGATCATTTTCCATGACACTTCCAGGTCTATTAAAAATCGAATGAAATTGAAAAACTAATAAAAAAAAAAGAAAAGATTTTAATTTTGTTTTTTTAATATAATAATTTAAATTCCAAATTAAAATAACAAATATGATGTCAGCTTACATTTGGATTTTTAGCAGGTTTAGGTTATTTTAAAGCTGGTTTGGCCTTTTTAGAGTCATCTTGAGCTCTTTTTAAAGCTTCCTGAGGCCCCCTAATGACTCCTGGCTCCTGGTTGACAACCACTGATCTGGTTTCTCTCTGCTTTTTAATGGAATATTAAAGTCCGCTTTCACATGGTTTCAATGCTTTTGTATTATTTCTGTTTTCTCTCAGAGCAAGAGCAGGGTCAGGGTCAGGGCGACGTCCCCACGTTTTACACCTATGAGGAGGGTTTGTCTCACCTGACGGCCGAG
This sequence comes from Sinocyclocheilus grahami, assembly GCF_001515645.1. Lineage (NCBI taxonomy): Eukaryota > Metazoa > Chordata > Actinopteri > Cypriniformes > Cyprinidae > Sinocyclocheilus > Sinocyclocheilus grahami. The sequence goes on from NW_015505361.1 coordinate 552,796, forward strand.
GGTCAGGCCACACTGGACCGGCTACAGGGGATGCTGGCCCAGTCCGTCGCACAGCAGTACCACATGGCTGGAGTCAGGACCGACGTGCCTTCGGCCGAATTCGAAGGTCTGTGTGTGACAAAACTCATTATTCATACAGTTTACTTCAGTAGTGGTGGTCTAGTTTAGTTGGTGGTCCCACAATATTGTACCATAGTAACTATAGTTTCCAATATTATTAATATAAAATATATTGCTAAAATGTAGATAACACTTTACAATAAGGTCTCATTTGTTAACATGTGATGCATGAGCTAACAATATGCAGTTTTTTTTTAGTGGACTTCAAGTCGCCTTTCCTCCTGTTTAATCCCTTATATTGTTCAGTGCTGTAATCGAACAGATATTCCATGCATTTATCATGAATGAATGTGTGTTCAGGCAGTGCTGGAGTTTGTGTGATTTCTCTCTCTCTTGATTAGGACTTAGTCCTGATGACAGATTACAGCGGCGACACACAGAACAGGCCCAGGCTGAGCAGCTTGCACAAGTACAAAATCTTTCAGAAATGTTTATATATCTTAAATGCATATCTGTTGGCCTCTAAACGAACTCCATACTTATTCTCATGAGACCTGAGCGTGAGTGTGCTGAGATGATTTAGCTAATGATTCACTCATGATACTTTACACACCTTCTAAAACTTCCTCCCAACCTTTTAACAATCAGTAGTTCTGAAGAGAATCAGTGCTTTTGTAATTAAAGCACCCTGAATAATCCCATCATTATTGTATTTCACACATTAAGAAAACTCAAGTAGCACTCAAATGTAAGCTTAAAGGTACAGTTCACCCCAAAATTAAAATTAGCTGAAAATTGTCACTCTCAGACCATCCACGATTTTGAGTTTGTTTCCTCATGGGAGCAGATTTGGAGAAATGTAACACTACATCACTGTTTCAGCAATGGATGCTCTGCAGTGAATGGGTGCCGTCAGAATGAGAGTCCAAGCAGCTGATAAAAACATCACAATAATCCACACCACTCCAGTCCATCAGTTAATGTCTTGTGAAGCCAAAAGCTGTGTTTGTAAAACAAATCCATCAAGATGTTTTTTTAACTTCAACCCCTTGTTTCCAGCCAAAATACAGGTCCATAATCCATAATAACACTTCCTCAAGTGAAAAAAGTGAAATCTCCTGTTGTCCTTCACATCAAAATCCTCATATATATATAATTGTTTAGAGCTGTTTTGGCTTGTAAGCTGTGCTTGATCTGTGCAGATTTCTCTCCTGATTCAGACCAGATGGACTTTTCACTGGAGGAAGTAATATTATGGATAGAGGTATTTTGGCGAGAAGCGACAGTTTAAAGTTAAAAAAGTATTAATGATGGATTTGTTTATTACAATCATGCAGCTTTTCACTCCATACGATGTTAACTGATGGACTGGAGTAGGGTTGTGCCGATAGACGATAGAGAGGTATCGCCTGTGGCTGATGCCTTTGACGATAGCAAGACGATTATTATTATTATCATTATTATCATTATTATCAGGCTAGTAATACTATCTAATTAAATATTAGGGCTTATTTGTTGCATTATATTTACAGTATTGCATGTTCTAACCAATCACACACGATTATGCTGAGTTTATGAATGCATTGGCCAATCAGAGGCGTTCAGATGAGTCCTCGTTATTATCAGGCTAGTAATACTATCTAATTAAATATTAGGGCTTATTTGTTGCATTATATTTACAGTATTGCGTGTTTTTACAGTATTGCGTGTTCTAACCAATCACACACGATTATGCTGAGTTTATGAATGCATTGGCCAATCAGAGGCGTTCAGATGAGTCCTCGCTGAAGCAGCGGAGCTCCGTTGTTCAGCGCGCGCTGACTGAATTCTGATTTGCAAATTTTCTCATTATAAACAACAAAGTGCAGATGTACGTGCGATGTAAGTATAAGAGATTTATTCATCACATAGTGTAGATTCACTGATTTAAACGGGAGTGTTTTTAAAGTGCATAAACTCGCGCTAGACTGAGCTTGTGATGATGTTCTTTGGTAATGTAATGTTCTTTGCTCGTTTTCTGCAGCTGCTTTTTGAGTAACCGAGGAAATGTAAGCATTAGAATTAGTCATTTACGATGTTTCTATTAATTTGTTATCATGTTAAATACAAATTCAGTCATATTAAAAACATTGGGCTGCTTTTAGTCTTACGCTGGAGTTGGTTCACTTTCTCGCAATGAAACTAAGTAAATAATTACATAAATTACCGCGATAATATCGTGCATCGGCGATCTCACAGGCTGACGATATGAAAATTGAGCATATCGCCCAACACTAGACTGGAGTGCTGTGGATTATTGTGATGTTTTTATCAGCTGTTCTGACTCTCATTCTGACGGCACCCATTCACTGCAGAGCATCCACCGGTGAGCAAGATTTCTCCAAATCTGATGAAGAAACAAACTCCCCTACATCTTGGATGGCCTGAGGATGAGGATGACATTTACAGCAAATTTTTATTTCTGGGTGAACTATTCCTTTAAAGATGGAATTTGACCGCACATCAAGTCAACAATTTGCATTCATGTGTGAACACCCTGCTACAGCTCACAATTGTTCACTTTCATTTGTTCTGTTTTGCTTGCCTTTTGTTGCACGCTGTAGTGAAAAATAAATTGCCAGATCAGTTTGGTTCAGCACATCTGTGCGTTCACAAAAGTTCAAAGGTCCATCAGAAACTATTTCACAACAGCCTGTTTGCCCTCTCAGGTTACATAACCACTGAGCCATGTGCTTTTATGTAAAGTTTAATTACAAACAGATTTTATCACTGCTTTATTTAAATCCTCGTAACACAGGAGTGTGTTATTATCCCATATTATACATTCTGCATTGGCTTGTAGACGCGGCACTCAATCCGGTCTGGTCTACCCAGGTTATTTTACCCAGAATAATCCAAAAGCACTGCAAAACTGTGTTTAAGATTAGTAGTACTACTATAACATTTACCTTTTACTAGGTAAGAACCATCGCTAGTAGAATCTAACACAAAATAGTATTCTAACAGCAATAGAACACTTCAGGTCTCTTATTCCAGCAATGTCCATCTGTTAAAATATGATTTAACAAAACCATGTGCCATGTGCTTTTTATGAATGTTACTGTAAACCTGCAGCTATATGTCATTAGAGATTCATTGTGCTTCATGAATATGCATGTTCTTATTAAAAAAGACATTTTGAAAGCATTTTAGATTTCACCAAAAACCATCTAAAAAAGAAAAACATTCAGGACCCTTCAATTTCGTTATTCAGAGTTTCTGCAGGTTTTATGAAGATAAATGTAAGACTTTAAAGAAAAAAATGAAAGTAATAAACTGAATGGAACACAATACTTTAATATGGTCTCTAAATGTAAATGTCTTGTATTAGTGCAAATGTCTAAAGATTTTCATATCAAGATACATTTATTAGAGAAGCAAAATAACTAAAGTCTTGTTTTCTGAGAAATTGATTAAAACGAACAAGTATCTGCTAGTAGGCTTAGACAAATCAACTTGATTCAAATGGAAAAGGTTTCATTCGCCATTGACAGATGTTTGTTCTTGTTGTAGTCAAACTCGCTTATTTTTGTTCGATTTCTCAGAAAACAAGACTTCATATGTTCAGTTTGCATCTCAAGAAAGTATATCTTGATTTAAGGATGTTCAGATATTTGTATTAGAAATACAAGACAAAATACTGAGGAAGATACTCATTTGTCCTGTGCATCCAACATTTATGTTATGAATTTAAGACTTTCTGCTCTAAGACCTTTTTAGGCCTTGAGAAGGGCGAATTAAGACCTTTTAAAACCTGCAGAAACCCTGGTTAAAACTTGGAGATGAGCTGGAGAATTACAGTGTATATTCACAGTATATAATCACATATGCAATCAGAGTCTGTCATAAGGCATTAGATCACTTCATCTTTTTCGTCTCGAGTCTATTAGAGTTCAGGTGCTTTGGAATTGTGCTTTTCCCTGAAATAGCAGGGATCACTTTGTCAAAAAGCAGCAGAGAGCCTGTCATACCTGTAAGATAAACAGCATGAAGAACACATAGAACTGTATTTTTCTTGCTGTTGTTAATAAATACTATGAGTTAACATGCACACATGTGCTTTATGATTGTAGGTATGGTTTGTGAGCAAATAAACACTGAGACATACATGTGGTGCTTAAATGATTCTCAGACATTTTGCTGAGTAGTTAGTGTTGTTCATGATTTTCCTCTGGCACTAAAGACACTTTATTGATTGGCCTTTTGTTATACTTGTTTGACAGGATACACTTGTTTTCCTAACAAAAATAACAATTATTTAATTACAGAACAGTCTCTGAAGGATTTCTTCAAAGGTCAAAGTGAATGTTGTAATACTAATGCTCACCCAGTATTGGTCCAATCCAGTACACAAAACTGTACTCCGCAAAAGTGTTCCCAGGACAGGGGAACTGTATCGAGAACGCCAGTGCCGGGTTAAACACCGCGCCAGTGAGATGACCACCTTCACACAATACAGTACAGAATGAACGATAGATAGAATGAACGATAGCAAAAAATGGTGATAGATATATAGGATGAACGATAGAAAAAATTATAGACAGATAGATAGAAAAAATGATAGATATACAAACAGATAAGATAGATATAGATAGAATGAACGATAGAAAAATAAAGATAGATAGAAAGAAAAATTATAGATATACAAACAGATAGATGATAGATAAGATAGATAGAAACATGACAGATATACAGATAGATAGAAAAATTATAGATATACAAACCGATAAATAGAATGAACGCTAGAAAAATAAAGATAGATAGAAAAATGATAGATATACAAACAGATAGATAGAAAGAAAAATTATAGATATACAAACAGATAGAAAGAAAAATGAGATATACAAACAGATAGATAGATAGAAAAATTATAGAGATAGATAGAAAAATTATAGATATACAAACAGATAGATGATAGATAAGATAGAAAGAAACATGATAGATATACAGATAGATAGATAGAAAAATGACAGATAAGACAGAAAAATGATAGATATACAAACAGATAGAAAGAAAAATGAGATATACAAACAGATAGATAGATAGAAAAATTATAGAGATAGATAGAAAAATTATAGATATACAAACAGATAGATGATAGATAAGATAGAAAGAAACATGATAGATATACAGATAGATAGATAGAAAAATGACAGATAAGACAGAAAAATGATAGATATACAAACAGATAGAAAGAAAAATGAGATATACAAACAGATAGATAGATAGAAAAATTATAGAGATAGATAGAAAAATTATAGATATACAAACAGATAGATGATAGATAAGATAGAAAGAAACATGATAGATATACAGATAGATAGATAGAAAAATGACAGATAAGACAGAAAAATGATAGATATACAAACAGATAAGATAGATATAGATAGAATGAACGATAGAAAAATAAAGATAGATAGAAAGAAAAATTATAGATATACAAACAGATAGATGATAGATAAGATAGATAGAAACATGACAGATATACAGATAGATAGAAAAATTATAGATATACAAACAGATAAATAGAATGAACGCTAGAAAAATAAAGATAGATAGAAAAATGATAGATATACAAACAGATAGATAGAAAGAAAAATTATAGATATACAAACAGATAGAAAGAAAAATGAGATATACAAACAGATAGATAGATAGAAAAATTATAGAGATAGATAGAAAAATTATAGATATACAAACAGATAGATGATAGATAAGATAGAAAGAAACATGATAGATATACAGATAGATAGATAGAAAAATGACAGATAAGACAGAAAAATGATAGATATACAAACAGATAGAAAGAAAAATGAGATATACAAACAGATAGATAGAAAGAAAAATGATGAGATATACAAATAGATAGATGCTTTTGATTTGACATGCATGTGGGAAAAGCCAATAAGAACACGTGCACAGCTTATAGAGTACAGCGGTGGTAGCTGTGGTCAGTGCACACACCTGCATAGACTAATATGGTGATGACAGCAGCTATCGCAGGAACGCGATATTTCTCCTCCACCCTCTCCACGTTAAACGCCGCAGTGTGCATCACAAACGCGCAGCCCAGCTCCACCGCGGCGGCCTGCAGCAGAGGCGCGTTAACGGGGCTGTTCGTGCATGAAAAGCCCGTCAGCGAGTGCTGCGCGTGCAGGTCAGAGAGCGCCAGGGCCCACGCGTGAGGCATGACGCGCCGCGCCGCCTCCGCCGCGAGCAGCTGGCATGAGATCCGCGTCAGTGCGCATCGCCGCGTCAGAGTCCCGAGGTAGAGCTGCTCCAGAGCGCCGGTCGGGCTACAGATCGCGCCGCGGAATGAAAGTCCGTGCACCACCGAGATGAGGAAGGTGAGCGTCAGCGCGATCTGCGGCTCCAGTCCGCCCATCTCCGCGAGCAGCTTTAACTCGTGCGTGCATGCACACAGCTGAAAAGTGGAGATCAACTCGAGCGCATAGATGATCCAGTTTCGATTTGGGAATAGATATAAAGCCGTTCTCCTCGCCACTTCGCTAAAAACTACAATCCCCAGCAGCAAGGACAGGGAGCCGGTGAGATCGGCCATCTCTGCATCGCATGATCCTCCGAATACTCGTGTTAAACTCTGATCCAGTTTTAGGCGACTTTACAACGACCACGCCTCCGCGCCAATAGCCCCGCTCACTTCGATTCAATCAGTGCAACCCACTATTGCAAAAAGCTTGGCTCATGAATATTAAAAAGATGATGCTAGAGACTTCCTGGAGTGTCTATAATAAAAACTATAATCAGTGTTGGGAAGGTTACTTTGGTACAAGTTGCTCTATTTAAAATGTAATAAGTAGTGTAACTATCTCAATTACTTTAAAGTAATGCAACTGATTACATTTGATTACTTTTCAAAATTTCTAGCAAGTGTTTTCAACTGTTTTTCATTTTCAAACTATTATAGCAGGCCGGGTTAACCTTACAGTATAGAACTCAGCACTGATGTCAGACTGTGAATATTGCAAGTCACTATGAGTCGCTATTCTTATGAGTCATGGTGATCTGGGCAAAACCAAAAAGGTCATTATAGTATCAAAGTTCAAAAAGGAAATGTATTTGATATGATACATAAACAGATATGCATGTACATCATATCTAATAAATCAAAAAAATAAATATAATGTGCATAATTCTCTCTTCAAAAAGTTGCCTTCTGGCCAAAACAGCCAGGCACTATATTTCAGGCTATATTCAGCCTGAAAATGAAAACATTCATAACTATACATTGTCCAACACAACTGACATATTTATACATAGAATCTGAAAAGTGTACATTTGTAAACTACACACTTGTAAATAACATATGTACATTCATTTAAACAATTATGTTTTCCCTATATTTCTACTTCTGTATATAGTGCATTATTTAATTTTCTGTTTTTCTTATATTAGTGTTATATTCCATTTCTACTGAGTTATTCCCATGTATGTCTGCACTATCAAGTATGTTGCACTATGTCTGTACTTTCTTCTGCACTGGAAGCTCCTGTCGTCAAGTCAAATTCCTTGTGTGTGTGTGTGTGTGTGTGTGTAAACATACTTGGTAATAAAGCTCTTTCTAACTTCTGACTAATAGCTAATGAATCAAAAATCTAAATGGTTAATTTAGCTATTTTGATTAAATATTGTATATATTATCCATAATAATAAAAAAACAAACAAAGCAATTATTAAACATTTACAGGTGCTTCATCACCTTTAACAGTGGTAATCCTCAACATTGGCTGGTCTGTTATCTGTTAATTACCTGCAGAGGGCGCTGAGATACTTGAGTTTCCAACTTAGTTACTGTAATAACATTACTGTTTGCAGTAACTAGTAGTGCAACTAATTACTAATAAGATTTCAGTAATAATATTACAGTTACCGTCCATAAAACAGCGTAGTTACTTAGTTACTTTTGATGCCTCAACACCACTGATTTAAAATCCAACAATCAAATAATTCCTAGATTTATTTTCATAATTTTCACGACTCACACATGCATGTGATGTCCCCAATGCAGCAGGCGAGCTTGGAATATGGAAAAGCTTACATTCGGCAGATAGAAATATTGCATTATATTGATTTTATCAGGAAAAAAGATGATCTGAACACTGTTGTGTAAGTTGTGGGTTTACTGTACTCTGGCATTACATCCCTCTGATCAGCACGTGGTACATTATATTACTATAATTAAAAATCTTTTTGGAAAATTAAACAGTTTCTTACTAACTTATGTGATTTGATAAAATAGCCTACATAATGAAATTTTAATCGTACATGGGTAACGGAGAAATTACAGTTAGCTTCAAGCTACACATGACAATTAATGAGATTAATATAACACTTCTACTTGAATGTCACTATCAGTCATTATTGAGTGTTTGTAATAACTTCTGACTGCGATCCAATGTGGATTTTGGTGAAATGATGAGGCAGAAATATGTTGTTAGTAACATTCTAGAAGCATTTTATGTGGAAGTTACACAGTGACAACTTCTGTGAGGTGTGAAGAAAAAGTAATGTAACTAATTACTGTCGCCAGTAAGTAATAAGTAAAGTAACAATATTACTTTAGAAAGGAGTAACTAGTAATGAGTACTATATTACATTCTTTGAGTAACTAGCCCAACACTGATTAACACACACACACATACACACACACACACACACACACATATATATATATTTGTTGTCATTTTTATCTGATAAAAATTAAGTTCATAGTAATATAATACATATTAACACTGACTGTTAAAACTACAGTAAAACAGTATTATTGTGAAATATTATTACAGAATTGTTTGTTGTCTACACACACACACACACACAACACAACAAACAATTCTGTAATAACATTTCACAATTATACTGTTATATAATACTGTATATATAATATATCCTTTGAATATACCCTTATTCTGTCTGTCTATCTATCTATCTATCTGTCTGTCTGTCT
>NW_015505361.1:562290-585623 GCF_001515645.1 Sinocyclocheilus grahami
TCTGTCTATCTATCTATCTATCTATCTATCTATCTATCTATCTATCTATCTATCTATCTATCTATCTATCTATCTATCTGTCTGTCTGTCTCTCTATCTGTCTGTCTGTCTGTCTCTCTATCTTTCTATCTTTCTATCTGTCTCTATCTCTCTATCTGTCTTTCTGTCTGTCTTTCTGTCTGTCTGTCTATCTATCTATCTATCTATCTATCTATCTATCTATCTATCTATCTATGTATCTGTCTGTCTGTCTCTCTATCTGTCTTTCTGTCTGTCTCTCTATCTGTCTGTCTGTGTCTAGGCCGCATCCCTGTTATTTCTAAGGCAGATATGTAGGGTTGTATGATGAGATATCAGGCATGTGGTCATGTGGTGTTCGCATGTTCCTCCTCCACTGGCGCAGGTGACGCGTCTCGTGAGCGCAGCGCTGCGTGGGGAGTTGTGTCGTTGTGTCCCGCGCGTGGGCGGCGCTTCACGCAGCAGGTTTGTGTGCGTCTCTACAGCAGCAGCGGCGACACAGACTGACGGAGCGGAGAACACTGGAGCTAATGAGCGCGGAGAGCCGCTGAATGAGTGACAGAGAGAGGGAGAGTCTGCCCGGGGAAATCACATTCGCGTCTCTGGACAGAGGTGAGTGCGTGCCGCCTGCTCTTTACCGCCGCGTTCAGCGGGATCTTGCGTGACGCGGAGACGCACTGGCCGGCGTGGGGCGCGTGTCTGTGGAGCGCAGACAGAGGAAGAGCTGCTTATTCATCAAAGACAGCACTCGGATGTGGATGTGGCTTTATCAGCAGGAATCGCTCTGATTATAGAGATTCTTCTCCGCGTTTATGTGGTTTGAGATCAAATAACAGCGTCTGAGTTACATGTGCCTCCAACACAAGGTATGCTCGCTTTCTATTCGATCTAACAACATCCAAATCATAATAATGACATCGATCTTTGTGTAATATTTCTGATATTCACCATGTGTAATGTTAAATTAAAACCATCACAATAATGTAAATGTTTAATAAAACAATATTAGTAGTACATTACTATTTTTTCAATAATAACGTTAATAATGTCTGTGTAATACTTGTATTTGAATATGAATTTAGTTTTATTTGACAAATAATAAAATCTGTCATATTAATGCCATATTATTATTGTTTTTATTATTATTTACTTTTGTTATTAGTTAAATATTAATGGTAATACTGGTTGTAATATTTATTCTTTAATATATAATTTTATATATGTAAAATATATAATATATTTTAATATGAATTTAAAATGTTTTATTTGACAAATATATGTAATTAGAGTACTATTTCATTTAGCTTTTTCATTTAATTAAATATAAAATATATTCGATATGTGTTAATAATGAATATTAAATATAAACATTGCACAATTTATTATTTTGATTAATAGTTTTCATTATTATTATTATTATTATTATCATCATCATAAGGCATGCATCTATTATTGTGTGTTTCCATTTTTGGAGTGGTTTACAAATGTATGAATATTGAATATGAATATTGTTGGCTCTTTGATGAATTTCTTATGTTTTTTTGGATAACAGCACCTGCAAAATACATACATTTAAATGTTAAAATATTACTTAACAGTTACCCAACAGTCTGAAAATGCTCATTCAGTGTTTACACTGCTGGGTGTGTAAAGCAGCTCTTGACTGTCACTGTGATCAGTGAGAAATCCATAATCAAAAAATAATACAGCATTGCTTATTGCTAATGGATATTGTATTATATTTTGGAAAAGATCAGCCAAGAATCTAAAAATATTCAGTTCTACTGGATGAACTGACATTGGCAAATTCAGGTTTTCCAGGGTGTTTGGTTCTTATTGGATCCTTTGGATTGTGTCCAAATTATGGTCTAAATACCATTAGCATTCCTTCAGGATTTTCAAACCTTTTCAGTGGTTGAACTAAATTGGGCTAGAGTGCGTTTGGCTTCTTTTGCATGGAATATAATGAAAATAAAACATGTGGGCTCTTAATATTCTGAAGCTTTTACAAGTGTGTTTATTAAGAAGCATAAATTCAGAATGAAGTCTTTAGGGTTATTCGTGTGGTTTTATTGCAGTGCTGTTGTTAATGTGTTTTCATTACAGATGGTGGATCTGTGTGACATGCTGTAGATGATAGTGTAAGTGTAAGATAAGAGCAGCGGGCAGTGGTTCAGTTCGCTTTGGACTGATTTGGGTCACATGTATCAGCAAAATCCTTAAACCAGTTAAGTCAAGCGCGTGTTTCTTCCGGGATATTGCACCAGGCTCTGATATCTGTAAATGGCCTGCAGAACATACCTCACACATGCGCTTAAAAGGTAACGAGGAAACGACAGACGGCTCTAATGCATCACTTCTGCAATCTTTCACTTCTGTACCAACCAAGTGGCTTTCAATCAGTCTCCGATCTTGGTTGTGGAGGGTTTTCATTCTCACAACATTGTCATCATCGTTCAAGGGTATTTTTAGCAGTGAGATTGCATCATTGTGTTGCATGTTTTATTTTTAAACGCTTATCAGTCTAATTTGTTCTAGGTGTGATGTAAGCATTTTTGCATGGGTCTCTAATTCCTTGAAGGTGCATGCAGGTTTGTGGATCTGTAGATGGCTGTCAGATTCATTTATTGGGGGTTTGTGCTGTCAGAGTGAAGTGGGGGTCGGTGATTGTGAAGTAAGCACACCCTTGGGCCACACATCACCATATGGTTTCATTAACACCCTGTTTATCATCCCAAAACACGGGACAAAAAGCCAACCACCCCCTCACACACCCTCCAGATGTGTGTTTGGCCCAGAGACGCTGCTGTGACTTCATGCTCATTGTTATGTGAGTGTGTCAGACTCTACTTTATGATCGTTCCAGATTTGGCATTTTACAGTCACAAATGATAAGCGGTATATGTGCCTTATCTGTCTCTGGTTTTTAGGGCACATAATGCACCTCTCAGGGAATCTTGCATTTTATGGTGGAAGGATGATGTGGAAATGTTTCATTTAAAGGTCAAATTACACACCTGGGGATAAAACTGGGATGTTTCTATTGCACATTTTTAAGACTTGCACACATGTCAGAAATTTGTGCATTTGTTTTTTGCAGTACTACTGTATAACAACAACAGACTAGTCTGTCTGTCTGTCTGTCTGTCTCTCTATCTTTCTATCTGTCTGTCTGTCTGTCTATCTATCTGTCTGTCTATCTGTCTGTCTCTATCTATCTATCTATCTGTCTGTCTATCTATATGTCTGTCTGTCTGTCTGTCTATCTGTCTCTCTATCTGTCTGTCTCTCTATCGTTCTATCTGTCTGTCTGTCTATCTTTCTGTCTATCTATCTATCTATCTATCTATCTATCTATCTATCTATCTGTCTGTCTGTCTCTCTATCTGTCTGTCTGTCTCTCTATCTTTCTATTTGTCTGTCTTGTCTTTCTGTCTCTCTATCTTTCTATCTGTCTTTCTGTCTATCTATCTATCTATCTATCTATCTATCTATCTATCTATCTATCTATCTATCTATCTATCTATCTATCTATCTGTCTGTCTGTCTGTCTGTCTCTCTATCTGTCTGTCTGTCTGTCTCTCTATCTTTCTATCTGTCTTTCTGTCTCTATCTCTCTATCTGTCTTTCTGTCTGTCTTTCTGTCTGTCTGTCTATCTATCTATCTATCTATCTATCTATCTATCTATCTATCTATCTATGTATCTGTCTGTCTGTCTCTCTATCTGTCTTTCTGTCTGTCTCTCTATCTGTCTGTCTGTGTCTAGGCCGCATCCCTGTTATTTCTAAGGCAGATATGTAGGGTTGTATGATGAGATATCAGGCATGTGGTGTCTTTAATATCGCATGTTCCTCCTCCACTGGCGCAGGTGACGCGTCTCGTGAGCGCAGCGCTGCGTGGGGAGTTGTGTCCAGTGGGATCGCGCGTGGGCGGCGCTTCACGCAGCAGGTTTGTGTGCGTCTCTACAGCAGCAGCGGCGACACAGACTGACGGAGCGGAGAACACTGGAGCTAATGAGCGCGGAGAGCCGCTGAATGCGTGACAGAGAGAGGGAGAGTCTGCCCGGGGAAATCACATTCGCGTCTCTGGACAGAGGTGAGTGCGTGCCGCCTGCTCTTTACCGCCGCGTTCAGCGGGATCTTGCGTGACGCGGAGACGCACTGGCCGGCGTGGGGCGCGTGTCTGTGGAGCGCAGACAGAGGAAGAGCTGCTTATTCATCAAAGACAGCACTCGGATGTGGATGTGGCTTTATCAGCAGGAATCGCTCTGATTATAGAGATTCTTCTCCGCGTTTATGTGGTTTGAGATCAAATAACAGCGTCTGAGTTACATGTGCCTCCAACACAAGGTATGCTCGCTTTCTATTCGATCTAACAACATCCAAATCATAATAATGACATCGATCTTTGTGTAATATTTCTGATATTCACCATGTGTAATGTTAAATTAAAACCATCACAATAATGTAAATGTTTAATAAAACAATATTAGTAGTACATTACTATTTTTTCAATAATAACGTTAATAATGTCTGTGTAATACTTGTATTTGAATATGAATTTAGTTTTATTTGACAAATAATAAAATCTGTCATATTAATGCCATATTATTATTGTTTTTATTATTATTTACTTTTGTTATTAGTTAAATATTAATGGTAATACTGGTTGTAATATTTATTCTTTAATATATAATTTTATATATGTAAAATATATAATATATTTTAATATGAATTTAAAATGTTTTATTTGACAAATATATGTAATTAGAGTACTATTTCATTTAGCTTTTTCATTTAATTAAATATAAAATATATTCGATATGTGTTAATAATGAATATTAAATATAAAAATTGCACAATTTATTATTTTGATTAATAGTTTTCATTATTATTATTATTATTATTATCATCATCATAAGGCATGCATCTATTATTGTGTGTTTCCATTTTTGGAGTGGTTTACAAATGTATGAATATTGAATATGAATATTGTTGGCTCTTTGATGAATTTCTTATGTTTTTTTGGATAACAGCACCTGCAAAATACATACATTTAAATGTTAAAATATTACTTAACAGTTACCCAACAGTCTGAAAATGCTCATTCAGTGTTTACACTGCTGGGTGTGTAAAGCAGCTCTTGACTGTCACTGTGATCAGTGAGAAATCCATAATCAAAAAATAATACAGCATTGCTTATTGCTAATGGATATTGTATTATATTTTGGAAAAGATCAGCCAAGAATCTAAAAATATTCAGTTCTACTGGATGAACTGACATTGGCAAATTCAGGTTTTCCAGGGTGTTTGGTTCTTATTGGATCCTTTGGATTGTGTCCAAATTATGGTCTAAATACCATTAGCATTCCTTCAGGATTTTCAAACCTTTTCAGTGGTTGAACTAAATTGGGCTAGAGTGCGTTTGGCTTCTTTTGCATGGAATATAATGAAAATAAAACATGTGGGCTCTTAATATTCTGAAGCTTTTACAAGTGTGTTTATTAAGAAGCATAAATTCAGAATGAAGTCTTTAGGGTTATTCGTGTGGTTTTATTGCAGTGCTGTTGTTAATGTGTTTTCATTACAGATGGTGGATCTGTGTGACATGCTGTAGATGATAGTGTAAGTGTAAGATAAGAGCAGCGGGCAGTGGTTCAGTTCGCTTTGGACTGATTTGGGTCACATGAATAAATGTCTTTACTGCCACCTTTGTTTATTTTAATGCATATTTGCTGAAGAAAAATATTAATTTATAAAAAAAAAAAACCTTTGAACAGTAGTGTACAATACATGTGATGGCCTTTTCATAATCTGTTTATAGAAATAATGGAAGAACCATGGCAGAGTAGAAAAGGAGGTTACTGATGCGAGTAGAAGCATTTGGGAATATTCTTTTTCCTGGTCTCTCTGCGAGTGTTGCTAACAGAAGCAAGAATGCGGAGCATGTTAGCGGCGGACAATGCAGCTACTCTGTACCGTTGCAGAGATGGGAATAAAAAGGGTTTAATCTTAAGGTCACGTCCTTAAAGAAAAAGCATCAGCACACAGGAAGAGTGGGAGGCAGTGGAGCGTCTGATCTTGCTCCTTTGGTGTCGCTGGTCAGATGCCGATTTTCATGTGACTGCTTAAAGGTGTCATATAATAAGTAGACAAATTTCCCTTGATCTTTTAAAATGGTTCATTGTTCTATGATTATGAAACTTAAGCTGAAATAATGACGTCTTGCTCCACCCACATTTAAAGATAAACAATGCCTAATTGGTGCTCAAAAACAAAGTCTTAAGCATCTCATAATTGCATTGAAATTGTTGCTCTTATGTATGTTCATAGTAAACTTTTTGTGCATTTTCAGAATTGTCTTTGCTAAGGATGTGTATAATAAGAACTGGATGTAATGTTCAGAAACAGGATTGTATAACCTAATTTGCTTCTGCAAATCCAGTTTGTGTATCTTCTGAAGGTTCAGTGGGTTTGCAGCATGCGTGCGGGTTTTGATTTTGCGTTCCTGTGGCCCAGTTTTCCCTGGGTTTTTTATCGTTATGCAATACCTGTCATTGTACGTTATCGTCTCAGCGCGAGGCCCCGAATGAGATCAGAAGAAATGGGCAGCAGTGTTTCTGTCCGCTTTTCCTGTTCCAATCCCCGTCATTTAGCCCAACTCCTCCTCTTCCTCGCCCTTCCTCCCTTTGCAGGGGCAAAGATTGCTTACATTTTCTTCAAAAAACGCAAAAATCCTGTTTGAGAATGTCTGTGTGTGTGTGTATGTAACATTGCTTGAGTTGTACCTTGTTAAAGATGTTGCATATGTTTTCCACTTTCATCCTCTCTTATAACTGTATTAGTTAATGCACTTCATGTTGCTTTAAAGGGATAGTTCACCTAAAAATGAACATTTGCTGTTAATTTACTCACCCTCATGCCATCCAAAGATGTAGGAGACTTTTTTTCTTCAGTAGAAGTAAAGAAGATTTTTAGCTGAAAGCGTGGTCCTTGCGATTCATAAAATGTAAGTCAGCAGCTGCCTGTTTTTGAGAGTCAAAAAAAGCATATGAATACAAAACTAATACCTGTGGTTCCTAACGATATAGGCCTATTGAGGTCTTATGAAGTGAAACGATCGGTCTGTGCAAGAAACTGAACATTATTTACACCATTACCTGTAATCCAGAGTCTTAGGCAAAGGGGAAATCTGATAATTTTTCTTGAACTGGTTCTTTCGTACAGTTCGTTTCAATGAACTGGTTCAATTCACTAGTTTGTTTACATAACCACGCAATGATGTAACATAGACACAATTATATTATTATTGCACCCAGAAATTATGTGAAACGTGAATGTTTTTTATGTCTAAAACATATAAAGTGAATAAACTAGTGCTCATCAGTTCACCTTTTCACATAAACCATGAGAAACCATAAAAACATTCATTTCACCCCTTCATTCAAGTGTTCAGTTAACAAATGCTCATAGGGTCGAGTTGAACTGTTTTCTCAGTTCAGTGACTGTTGGAGGAACTGGAGCACTGAATCAGTTCATTCATCATAGGATCAGATACGCCAGTATATTGACTCATTTCGAGTCGGAGTGACTGTCACACATCTGAAAGTGAGTTTTGATTGAGTAACTTGTAGATCTGTGCTGCTTGAGCCACAAACTGTTTCAGATGATTCAGTCCGATTTGGTGAACTGATTCATCTAGATCACTAAAAAGAACCGGTTCAAACGAATGATTCGTTTGTGAACCAGACATCACTCCGGACCGTTTGCCTGAGGCTATGTTTTCCACTTTCATCCTCTCTTATAACTGTATTAGTTAATGCACTTCATGTTGCTTTAAAGGGATAGTTCACCTAAAAATGAACATTTGCTGTTAATTTACTCACCCTCATGCCATCCAAAGATGTAGGAGACTTTTTTTCTTCAGTAGAAGTAAAGAAGATTTTTAGCTGAAAGCGTGGTCCTTGCGATTCATAAAATGTAAGTCAGCAGCTGCCTGTTTTTGAGAGTCAAAAAAAGCATATGAATACAAAACTAATACCTGTGGTTCCTAACGATATAGGCCTATTGAGGTCTTATGAAGTGAAACGATCGGTCTGTGCAAGAAACTGAACATTATTTACACCATTACCTGTAATCCAGAGTCTTAGGCAAAGGGGAAATCTGATAATTTTTCTTGAACTGGTTCTTTCGTACAGTTCGTTTCAATGAACTGGTTCAATTCACTAGTTTGTTTACATAACCACGCAATGATGTAACATAGACACAATTATATTATTATTGCACCCAGAAATTATGTGAAACGTGAATGTTTTTTATGTCTAAAACATATAAAGTGAATAAACTAGTGCTCATCAGTTCACCTTTTCACATAAACCATGAGAAACCATAAAAACATTCATTTCACCCCTTCATTCAAGTGTTCAGTTAACAAATGCTCATAGGGTCGAGTTGAACTGTTTTCTCAGTTCAGTGACTGTTGGAGGAACTGGAGCACTGAATCAGTTCATTCATCATAGGATCAGATACGCCAGTATATTGACTCATTTCGAGTCGGAGTGACTGTCACACATCTGAAAGTGAGTTTTGATTGAGTAACTTGTAGATCTGTGCTGCTTGAGCCACAAACTGTTTCAGATGATTCAGTCCGATTTGGTGAACTGATTCATCTAGATCACTAAAAAGAACCGGTTCAAACGAATGATTCGTTTGTGAACCAGACATCACTCCGGACCGTTTGCCTGAGGCTCTGGATTACAGGTAATAATAGGGCTGCACGATTAATCGAATGTGATTGTCATGCACATTTTGTTAGTAATGCCGGTTCTGTAATCAGCATAATAGTAAATCATCATCACGTGCTTTCAAATGGAGCAGCATTTACTACACATAGCCGTAGTTCACTGACAAGTTTCGCAAAAAATTTATGATTTTATTGCGCGATCATGAAATCGAAGAAACCATTCGCGATAATGACAGCTGTTTGCATAGCTTCTCAATGAACTACGGCTCTGTGTAGTAAATGCTGCTCCATCTGAAAGCATGTGAAAATACCACATTTAATAACATGTTTTTACTCCAAACTCACTTCATAACGTCAGTCGAGTGTTTGAAATAAATCCTTCTGTGAGATGATGTGGCTTCGCAACATATTTCATAGTATTTAAGCAGTGATAAAGGCATTGCATTATAAATATACATTATTTTAATGAAAATTATAATAATAAGAACTCAGATAAACCATATATTGTCATAATCGTGTGTTTATTAGTCACGTTGAATCAGTGAAAGCAGTTGAATCTTCTGTTTATTCAGCTGCAGCGATAGGCATTTTCTGGGTTTCTTCTGCGAGGTGTATTTGGAGTTTCAGCGCGAGAGCGCCCTCTGGCCTTTGGATGGAGATTTACTGCTGATCACAGAACCGTGCTTCACTGAAAGATACGCATGACAATCACAGCTTCTGTCGAATCGCAATCTCGATTCCATTTCTATTTATCGTGCAGCCCTAGGTAATAATGCTGTAAATAACGTTCAGTTTCTTGCACAGACCGATCGTTTCGCTTCATAAGACCTTAATGTGTCATCAGGAGCCACGTGTTCCTTGACTTGCTTTTTTGACTCGCAAAGTGATGGTAGCCATTGACTTGCATTATATGAATCACCAAGGACCACGGTTTCAGCTAAAAATCTTCTTTACTGTTCTACTGATGAAAAAAGTCACCTACAACTAGATGGCCTGAGGTTGAGTAAATGAACAGCATATGTTCATTTTTGCATGAACTTTTCCTTTAAGAAGGAAAACCTAGTGATCTGCCAAATTGGATGGTATTTTAAGGCATCATAGTCATAGGTGACATTCATTGTTTGGAATGGAAAATACCTGGATGGGTCTCATGAGTCTGATTCATTCTTGACCTCTCAAGCAGCGCATGGCAGAGACGGGAAGTTCATCAACATCTTGAGTTCCTCTAAGCTCTGTCTCTATGTTAATGACTAATTTAATAAGCTTCCTTTTTCTTATTTTAGAGATGACTGTATTCAGTCATCACTCATATTCCAGCTGAATCCTTTATGAACTTCATTTTTACTCCCCCACAGCATGAACCATAAAACATCCACCACCCACTCTGATATGACTAAGAACTATAAAAGAGTCCACATGCAAAATTCATCCAATAGCATGCAACGTTCAGAAAGGGCCCACGGTTCTCAAAGTTCAGTTGTTGATTTTCACAAGTTAACTTCCTGTTAAGATTAAATGTATGTTTTTAGTTTTATTCCTACATACACATGCAAACATTACTCATAATGTTTATTAGTGAACATTTAAGCTTGTAAAATATCAGGTGGTTGATTAAGTGACGACAAAAAGCAAAGATATTACTGGATTGTGAGGATCAAAAATGTTTTAAAGATCCCATTAAATGGTTTAGCATATTAAAACAGGAAACTAGGACATGATTACACTATTACTTTACAAAAAATACATAAACAAATATTTACTATTTATTATATTTATTAAATATTTAGCCTATATTGTATCATTCAATTGTTTTGGCTAGTAAGATTTTTTGGAAAGGAGTCTCTTCTGCTCACCAAGGCTGCATTTATTTGATCAAGAATACAGTAAAATCAGTAATGTGAAAATGATTACAGTTTAAATTAAAATAACTGTTTTCTTTGTTTAATACATTTTAAAATGTAATTTATTTCTGTGATCAAAGCTGAATCTTCAGCGTTATTACTCCAGTCTTCAGTGTCACATGATCTCAGAAATCATTCTAATATGCTGATTTGCTGCTCAAGAAGCATTTCTGATTATTATCAATGTTGAAAACAGTTGTGCTGCCCAATATTATAGTGGAAACTGTGATACATTTTTAATAGCCAAATTAATAGCCTTTAATTAACATCACAGCTCAGCAAAGAAAGGAAGGAAGGAAGGGGTGAAAAAAAGCTGACAACTTGTGGCGTAAATGAATGCAATGTGGATGCTTTCCAAAATAAATTCAAGCCTTTTATTTTATTTTATTTTATATTTTGTGTGTGTTTTAAATTTGTATTATTTTATTATTGATTATTTTGCATATCTACAAAAAAAACATAATTTTGTCTGGAGCATACAGGAACACCTCAAAGATATGAAACATGGGCTAAAGTTTCCAAAATGTTTGATTGGAGGGCTATTTAAGGATAAAGACGTCTCGGAGCCTTTTTAAGACTGTAGCGTTTAGGATGGTCTGCGTGAGCTGAATGACAGACATCAGTTTGAGGAAGCTGTGTTGCATGTAAACAGAACAGGGATTTGTCCGATCTCATGATTAGACTCAAGATGCTGCTTAATGCTGTAATTATAAAGGAAGGTGAAGGAATAGCAAGAATTTATTATCAGGAAGGAACCCGTTCACCTCAACTGACTTGCAAAACAAAGACTGGAACAGATCAGATGATGGAGCAGGAAACAAGAGCCTCTTACTGTAATGCCTGCGCATCTTTGATGTCTGATGTACTTGCGGTATGTGCAGATCAGCCAATCACAGCACAGCACATTTGCATATTGATGTTTACGTGAAAGACCAACACTTTTGGTCTTTTTTCGAATAAAAAGACAATTCCTGAGATGCAAATCTGGGATTGTGTCTTAAATGCAATTGTGTTTTGCTTTATTGCATTGACAGATATTCAAGATGAATGTCTTTTAAGGATGTTCAGGTATTTTTCCCCTGGAAAACATGACAAATATAGCCGTGGATTGGAGAAAGTGTGGTAATGATAATTTTTTTGGTGAAAGAAACTTGAACATAACTGGACTTCAGGGAGAGAATAAAGTGCTGCGAATGTGTAAAATAGAGGCTCTTTGAAGAGTGAAGACAGAGCAGTATGTGTGTGCTCCGCTGGAGCGCTTCACTCCCAGCATGCCGTGCAGGCGTGCATTATTCAGCAGGTTGTCATGGCGATGGGCACCTCTGAGTATTGGGCTTTTCACCTCAACTCTTTGTTTGGGCTTCCGAAAGCGGATGATGTCAGGAAACGGTGGTTGCAATTTATTTTTTTAACTCTGTTCCTGAGCATTATAACCCCAATTTGCTATTGTGTGCTGCGCATTTTACTGAGGACAGCTTCCACAACATGAGGGAGTACAGTGCCGGATTCGCCAAAAAGCTTTTGTTGAAAGACGGAGCAAGGGGCGTGGCAGTACTGAAACACCGTCTAAGCTGTTCGCCAATCACAACGCACTGGGACAGCTAACCAATCACAACTCATTTTGTTTTTCGGAAGGCGGACCTTCATCAAAGCCGGAACTAATCGAGCCGTTTGTGCCAGGATGGGAGAAAGGTATTTTAACAATGTAAATTATGTGAAAAAATTTTTTTTTTCGAACCACCAAGCATGAGAGCATGTTCTAGTACACCCACAAAACAAAATCAAGACTTTGTAAAAGAGCATAATAGGACCCCTTTAAGCACTTTCCGATTTATTGCACAATTCATCAGTGCACATTCATCTTTGAAAATGCTCTTCTTCTGAAAGAACTTTGCTTCACTAAGGCTTCACATTTTTCATTCCCTCCCTCCTTTTCTATCTGACTCTATTATAATTCCCAATTTTCATAATCCAGTCAATTCTCAATATATGAGATTGAGTCCCACTCTAAAGTTCTTCTAGTTGAATATCCCGTTTCATGCTGACATGTTTAAAATAGTGCAAAAATAGATTGCAGCTGGCTTTTCACGTTGACTAAATTTCAAAACACTACACAAGAATGGATATACACTACAGTTTAAAAGATTTTCTTAAAAGAAATGATGATAGAGTTATTAAGCAAGGATGCATTAAATTAATCAAAAGTGACAGTAAAGATATTTATAATGTTACAAAAGATTTATATTTCAAATAAAGGCTGTTTTTGACATTTCTATTCATAAGACAAAACAAAATCAAGACTTTGTAAAAGAGCATAATAGGACCCCTTTAAGCACTTTTCTAGTATCTTTTCATTTGTTCTGCGTCTCACAAATGTTCTTCTGTTTGATCCGAACCGAAGACCTCAAACTTGGACTCATCTGTCCACAACACCTTCTTCCAGTCCTCCAGTGTCCAATGTCTGTGCTCTTTTGCCCATTTCAGTCTTGACCTGTGTCTTAAACTACACACTCTCACATATTTGTCTTCTTGCACAGTTGTGCATCAGGGCCTCCCACTCCTTTTTCTGTCCTTGTTAGAGCCAGTTTGTGCTGCTCTCTGAAGGGAGTAGTTAACAGTAGTGATGTTACGTTCAACACCGAAGCTTCGAAGCTTGTATCAAAAAAACAACACATTTCACATTAAAGCACTGTATCGGAGCTTGATTCATTTTGAGAAAAGCACGTGATCTATGACGGTCGAAGCTTCATTCGTCTGAAAACCACGTGACTGCTTCAGTATCTGGTTCAAATGAAGGAGAACCTCAGCGCTGTTTCATTTACATTATATTACATTATAATGTGTTAGCATTGTTTTTTTTGTTTTTTTTAAGTCTAATTTATATATTGAGCTCAAAAATGAACTTTGGCCTTAAAATATCAGTCTAAGGGCTGAGACAGAGTTAAGATAAACCGATCTTAGATTTAATTTATGAATTTATGTTTTATTTATTTTACTTATTTTAGTGCTAGTACACCGACACAAATTAATGACTTTGACAATAAACATTATTTATATAAAATATATAATACAACAAAAAAATCAGTTGTAGAACCAGATATGTTTGCTCCATTAGTACAACGCTTCTCAGCTGTGCAACACAATTGCAAAAGGGTTTTCTCATAATCAATTAGCCTTATAAAATGATTAACTTGAATTAGCAGCCATACCAGGAGATTGATGCAGAGGACTGACAATTGCTAATAATAGGCCTCTATGCAAAAATTTTGATTATTCTTTAAAAATCATCAAATTAATTTCAGTCTAAGGGCTGAGACAGAGTTAAGATAAACCGATCTTAGATTTAATTTATGAATTTATGTTTTATTTATTTTACTTATTTTAGTGCCAGTACACCGACACAAATGAATGACTTTGACAATAAACATTATTTATATAAAATATATAATACAACAAAAAAATCAGTTGTAGAAACAGATATGTTTGCTCCATTAGTACAACGCTTCTCAGCTGTGCAACACAATTGCAAAAGGGTTTTCTCATAATCAATTAGCCTTATAAAATGATTAACTTGAATTAGCAGCCATACCAGGAGATTGATGCAGAGGACTGACAATTGCTAATAATAGGCCTCTATGCAAAAATTTAGATTATTCTTTAAAAATCATCAAATTAATTTTAATTGTTTGTGAAATGGATCAAATTTAATTGTGAATTGCATGAAAATTTGTGAAGAAATTTGCAAGTGATCCCAAACTTTTGAGCGGTAGTGTGTGTGTGTATATATATATATATATGTATGTATGTATGTATGTATGTATGTATGTATGTATGTATGTATGTATGAATGTATGAATGTATGAATGTATGAATGTATGAATGTATGAATGTATGAATGTATGAATTATATATATATATATATATACACATACACACTATATATATATGTATGAATGTATGTATGAATGTATGAATGTATGTATGAATGTATGAATGTATGAATGTATGAATGAATGAATGAATGAATGAATGTATGAATGAATGAAGAGTTTGGTTCCAAAACGCTATAAATCCATTTTGATTAATTTGAGTAAAAATGTGTTTTCTTTACCAAGAAAGTGGCAAGATGAAAACCACTATTTTCTGTTTCAAACTTTCACATAGCATCTTTAGGTTATAATAACATAAAAAAATTCAAATCCAGATTTTGTTTTTCAAAGATTTATTATAACATTTTTATAATTTTTTCCCCAAAATGCAATAAATCCATTGAATCAATATCAAAGTTATTTTTGATATTGAAACTGTTGAAAATACACAACATAGTAAGTTGATCCGCACAGAGTAGCATTATAACAGAACTTTCAAACGTATCTACTATGATAAAACAACGCTGCTTTACCCCACATACACACGACCCCACACAACTAGAATGCCGAGTGTATTCAAAGCACCACCATTATGGTTTAGAGTGCATGGAATGGTGCGCTGTAATTGGTTGAGCGGATATATTGCATTCTGCAGAGAAGGGAGACTGGCGTTTGTCACGATTTGGAAAAAAAGGGAGAAAACATGACAGAATAACTCAGCGGATATCGCATTTTGCGTAAAATTACAAATGTACTTTTCAATACCGACCAGATACAATTCTGATTTTGGCAGAAACGCTAATATTTTTTTAAATGGCGTCTATCGCATTTTGGAACCAAACTCTTCATTCATATATATGTATACACACACACACACACAAGCAATATAATTCAATATAATTATGGTGGTATGTAGTGCATTATTTATAAGCGATGTAAGTTTAGAGTACATCAATTATTTTATTTTATTTATAAAAGCAAAAATAAGTATATGGGTATATCAGTTTTGGTTTATCTAAAAGTATTTTTATTTATATATAAAAGCATTATAAGTGTACAGTATATCAGTAGTGATTTTGTATATTTAATTATGAAAACAAAACAAGCATATGGTATATTAGTGTTTTTTTTGCCTAAATAGTATTTATTTATTTATTTGGTTGTTTGTTTATATATTTATTTTTAAAGCAAAATAAGTTCATAGTGCATCATTCATTCATTCATTTATTCACGTATCAGTATTTATTTATAAAAGCAATAGTATATAATCTGGTATCTCTTAATTTAGATGTCTGAAAGTGTGTCCTTATCCTTGTGGGGACATTTTTTGGTTCCCATGAGGTAACAAGCTTATAAATCATACAGAATGAAGTGTTTTAAAAATCTAAAAATGCAGAAAGTTTTCTGTAAGGAGTAGGTTTAGGTGTAGGGAGATAGAAAATACAGTTTGTACAGCAGAAAAACCATTATGCCTATGGAATGTCCCAATAAAACATGGAAACCCAACGTGTGTATGTGTGTGTGTGTGTGGACCTTCTGGACTTTCTCCAGTGAGCATCACAGCTCGGTCTGTCAGATTCACACCAGTAACTCAAAGGTGTCACACAGATCCGGCTCTTTCCATTGTCTCGTATTTCTCTCTCTCTTTCACAGTGTAAGATCACACCCGGGTTTCTCCCTCACCGTTCTGCTCTTAATGGTTATCATGTGATAGAAGGGGATTGTGTGCTGAAGTCATCGGCAGGCCTGCCATCTCTCCTCAGCTTTCATTGGCCGTGTGAGAGTTATATAATCCACACCTTGTTCACCTGCTAGTCTCAGCCATAAAAATCCTGCTGAAATCTTCCAGCCATCTGAAATCATAGTTTGGCTCGGAGGTTTATGCACATTGTTGATGGTCTGTAAGCAGGTAAATGCTGGAGTATTGTTCTGTAGAGCTGTTATAGAGCCAGTTCTCTCATCTCTGCCAGGTTGAATTGAGTGCATGTTTGGTTGAGCCGCCAAACAGGTGTGCATGTGCGCTTGGAGATGTTTTGGGGCTGACGTGCTGTTCTCCAACTATGATTGGTGGGAAATCTGTTAGTCCGTGCCAGATCATTCTTCAGTCAGATGCCCATCCATCACTCGCACACCCAGCATCCCCTGCAGTCCGCACCATACTCACACACTCATGCTTATCCTCTTAAAAGTGATGGAGCCTGCCCAGTGCATTGTGGGATAGCCGGTCTGGAGCACTTTATCTGCTTTCTCCATTGATCTCTGCTCAAGAGTGCTGTAAAATCCTGCATCTGCAGACCTCTGAAACCGTTTTTACATTCGATCGAACGCTCCGATTCCGAGTTCAAGCCGTACTTCTTCCCGTGAGGTTGCACTCGGCCCGTTCTAGGCTTGTTTTGTATTTTTTAGGGATGTGGTGTAGCTGCTTTAGATGTAAGATAACAGTATGATGTGAAATAACCAGTTTATCAGCAGTTGTCTTAAAATGTCTCGCCTCATCTCCACACCCTGAATATTTCACACCAATCCAGCGATCCGTCAAAAAACATCCTGCAGGGAATCTAATGGATATTCAAACTTGTATTCGGATATTTTTCCTGTATACACGCAGAACTGAGTGATATAGATTTATTTCTATTCTATATTTGATCTATATGTTAATATTATTTATATTTATAATAATAATGCTAATCATAATTCCACACACACATTTATAAATGACATTTTGAAAAAAAAATGTGAATGCTCTAATGTTAAACTGTTGCATTTTTGAAATCGACTATATTGATTAGTTTGAATTCAGTTTTTTTAATAGGGTGTTTATTTAATGATTTCAGTATTGTGTTATGTATTGTTTTCTTTTAATATTATTATTTAATTTATTTATTGTCTTGTATTTATATTTGTATTTCTTGTATTTTAGCACTTTGGGTTTGAGATCAAATGCATTAATATTATTGTTGTTATCAATACTAAAAAAACAAACAAACAAAAACATATTTTTATAATTACAGCACATTCTTTGTGAAACCATATTGCATTCTCAGGAATTGGTAACATTAATTAAAAATCTTAACGGCCAACTGGAGCGTTTCACACTCACCAATACTAATTTTACTTGATTAGCACTTGGCAAGTGTTCATTTTAGACCCTCTGTATATGATTTATTGTTACTATTACAGTTTTTAATGAATTAAAATACATTACAAAGATTAAGCATTGTGCATCTTCAAGCAACACATAGCAGTGGTGTTTCTTTCCTGAATGAATCAGTGTTTTTGAACGAATCGTTGAATGAATAAATCAATGACTCACTCATTAAGATGAAGTTAATTCCCGGCACCCACTGGTCGTGTGGATATAACCTGCAGAAAGAATCACTAAAATTTAATCAGTTTCATCTGTTATCATTTAGGCTGACAGGAAGAATGATATTTAATCATCTTCATGTATATGCGCAAGTATAACTGTGCATAGCAGCAATAAAAACCTATGAATATATGGAAACTTCAAAAATCATTGTGAATCGTTTGGTTCAAACCATTTCATACTAGGTTGCACAAAACGTTTTGTGTTTCTTTGTCTGTCTTTGGTCTGTTTCTCTGCTTTCAGCGTTATACCTGATACCTGTGTGTGCCTCTTGTAAAGCAGCAGAGGTGGAGTCGAGTCAGTGGGGGTTTGATGAATAATAGAAAGGCCTATTCTACCACAGGCTATGCATTGTTCTCATTTCACTCCTAAAATCTCTCTCAAGCTCCCAAAACACACCTGAAAGTTCATAGACAGCTTGCATATTTTTTATATATTTTTTTACATATTTAAACATTTTATTAATTAATTAATTTGTATTATATATATATATATATGTATATGTGTGTGTGTGTGTATTTTTATTTATTTTATTTTTTAAATGTTAATTAATTTATTTTAAATATTTTATTTAATCTATAATATTTATACATTTACGCAATACATATACACAATATTTATACATATATACATATTATTTTATATTTATACATTTATTTGAGTAAAAATTAAATTAACCGTGTTTGCAAAGGCAATTATTACTATTAAGTATGAGGAGAGGTGTGCATTATATTTATGAAGTAATCAGATGTTCAGATTTTCAGCTGGTGGATGATTAAAACAGGTCACACAAATAATTTGGCATCATACGGTGATGTTTCTGTGTGCATTCGCCACTTGATCTAGTTTTGGGAATCCAAAGGAATCCAAGGGTGGGACAGGGAATGTTTTGCACATGATGTCATGAGATTACAGCTCTTTGACGGGCCCTTCGAGAGAAAACAGAGACTTTTAGTTGGCTTTGAGCGGAAAGTTGAGCGCAAGGCAGTCTGGGATACATGCGGCATAACTACAGCGATGGGACTTACTTTTAGCTGACGTGTCTCCCATAAGGGCTCATAACATGATCATCATTTTGCTGTCTTTGGAATAAGCCCCGTTGTGTGTTTTTGTGCGTGTGCAGGAGCCGCTGTCGTTTTTGTGATCAGGTGTTGTCTACATTAAGAGGACTAAATTCTCCCACAAGAACAGTAAAACCTGTAATCACCTGCGTAGTAGTGAGCAGCTAATGCTTCCTTTGAGAAAAGCCTTAATAAATACATTTAATAATGTCTTACTGATCATTTAAAATGCAAAACGGTTTGTGCATGACTGATTTAGATTTAGGGTTAGGGGATGAAAAATATAATTTACTCAGTATAAAACGATAGAAGTCAGTGTTTATATATTTACGTATAAAAGCAAAACAAGTATATGGTAAATCGATAGTGATTATTTATTTATTTATGTATTTACACTGTTATTCAGTAGTGATTATTTGTTGTTGTTAAATTAATAAAAAATGCTACATCAGTATTTATTTATGAAAGCAAAATAATTACATGGTATATCAGCAGCTATTTTTATTTAATTATAAAAGCAAAATAAGTATATGGTATATCAGTAGTGATTATTTGTTTTATCAGTGATTACTTATTTATTTACGCAATATGGTACATTGGTATTTCTTTATAAAAGCAAAATAAATATATGGTTTGTCAGCACTGATTATTTATTTCATTAGTTTTTTTCCAGCTGTGATTGTTTATTTATTTACTTATTTACACAATATGGTATGTTAGTATTTATTTATTTATAAAGGCAAAATAAGTATGACATACCAGTACTGATTATTTATTTATTTATTTACTTTGAATATATTATTCAGCAGTGATTTTGTTATTTATTAATTTGATTTGTTTATTTATAAAAGCAATATGGCACATCAGTGTTTACTTAACAAAAAGTATATTAGTGATTATTTGTTATTTATTAGAGCAGTAGAAGTACAAGATATATCATTATTTATTTTATAAAATCTAAATAAGTATCTGATACATCAGTATTTATTTAATTATTCATTTAAGAGTATTATTATTATTTTTTTTAAATATCAGTGGAAAGTCTCCTTTTATGTGTGTGTATCTGTATTTTAGAGATTTCCTGACATCAGCACTGGCTGTGATTTATCTTACCGCTGCACTGCTCACTTTAGTTTATGTTGCGTATGAACATTAAGTGATATTACACTCGATCGGCTCCATCGGCTCTGGAGCCAAGAGTCCGGCTCTGCTGACATTACTGTCTGACAGACACAGAGAGAGATTTATTTAAGAGGAGGAGCGGCCTGTAGAGCACGTGACCGTGGCACAGTCATCTCTGTCTTTGTGTTTATTAACATGATTACTCATCGATATTATAAATAATACAAGACAGCGAGGTGAGAGAGATGAGAGAGTGTTGATATTAGATGCAAACATTTTGAAGCTTTGCACCTGTATGATAAAGTATAGGGTTGCTGGATATATACACTAAAAATGTACCATATTAATTTGACAGAATTTTCCGTATTTATTTATTTTTTTACAGGTGTTTTACCTGTATTTAGAATTTTACACATTGAGTTCATGAAAATATCCGTAAAATTAATGGATAATGTCCTGGTAATGAGCTGTCTGTACTTTTTCTGTTATTTTACAGATTTATTATACAGTGTAGATATACTGTATGTGTGCAATATGTTAGTGTGCAAAAGTGTGCAAAGGTGTTAAGGGGTGAAATAGAGATTTAAATTCAGGGGTTTATGTTGAGTTAGGGGATATTTTAGAGATTTATAGTAACATAGAGTGTATATGTAGAGATATATATGTTCAGATGTTTGGGGTTTGAAAGAAACCCTCCTTCTGCTCACCAAGGCAGCATTTATTTGATCAAAAATACAGTAAAAATTTGAAATATTATTACAAATAATTTTTTTCTATGTGAAAAAAAAAATATATATATATATTCTTGTGATCAAATCTGAATTTTCAGCACCATTACTCCAGTCTTCAGTGTCACATGATCTTCAGAAATCATTCTAATATGCTGATTTGCTGCTCAAGAAACATTTCTGATTATTATCAATGTTGAAAACAGTTGGGCTGCCCAATATTTTTTCTGGAAACTGTGATACATTTTGTTTTTCAGGATTATTTGATGAATAGAAAGTTCAAAAGAACAGCATTTATTTGAAACAGAAATCTTTTTAACAGCTGAATAAAAGCATTCATTTCTTTAAAAAAAAAAAACTTTGGGGTTACTACAAATGCCCATAAGCTAATAATTGAGAGTTATTTTCCCAACTCTATACACCATTCGCATAGTGCATAGTTTACATTTAATGCCCTGAAACGTGAGAAGAAAGTCTGTTTGTCAGAGCTGAAGATTTTTTGGCAACTTGGAGATTTTGCTGATTCTCACATTCTTAAGCGTAACTTCCTAGCAAATCCGGCAAATGCTTTCTATAATGTTCCATCAGAGGCTTTCAGCTGCTCTTAAAGCAAATCTCAAATTTCTACTCTATGCATTTAAACACAACTAAATGGACTCAGTTTTGACTTGCTTTAGTCATAGAGCGAGATGGTATAGTTGAACACAGACACGTGCTGCGCTCGGATTCCTCTATCCTGAACATCGCAGTCCGACAGAGTCACGGTATCGATCTGAGATCCAGAGCCCATCTCACCGCACTCAGCAGCAGCGAGCTGAAGGAGAACCTGCAGCCAGAAGCAGATCAATGAAATCGACCATCCAGACACTGTCTTTAGAGTTTCTTACAGGCCGTCCTGTTAGTCAACTTCCAGAATGTGTGTCCTGTGAAGCGAACATCTATATCTGACCCTGGACACCAAACCAGTCTTAAGTCGCTGGGGTATATTTGTAGCAATAGCCAACAATACATTGTATGGGTCAAAATTATCGATTTTTCTTTTATACCAAAAAGCAATATGATATTAAGTAAAGATCATGTTCCATGAAGATATTTTGTAAATTTCCTACCGACAATATTTGTGAACCTGGACCTTAACCAATTTTTTTGAAACTGGGATTTCTACATCATCTGAAAGCTGAATAAATACGCGTTCCATTGATGTATGGTTTGTTAGGATAGGACTATATTTGGCCGAGATACAACTATTTGAAAATCTGGAATCTGAGGGTGCAAAATAAAACAAAATATTGAGGAAAATCGCCTTTAAAGTTGTCCAAATGAAGTGTTTAGCAACATATTACTAATCAAAAATGAAGTTTTGATATATTTACGGTAGGAAATTTACAAAATATCTTCATAGAACATGATCTTTATTTAATATCCTAATGAT
This sequence comes from Sinocyclocheilus grahami, assembly GCF_001515645.1. Taxonomy (NCBI): domain Eukaryota; kingdom Metazoa; phylum Chordata; class Actinopteri; order Cypriniformes; family Cyprinidae; genus Sinocyclocheilus; species Sinocyclocheilus grahami. Next base: position 584,532 of record NW_015505361.1, read on the forward strand.
TTTTGACATAAAAGAAAATTTGATAATTTTGACCCATACAATGTATTTTTGGCTATTGCTACAAATATACCCCAGCGACTTAAGACTGGTTTTGTGCTCCAGGGTCACATATCAAAACTTAATTTTTGATTAGTAATATGCATTGCTAAGGACTTCATTTTGACAACTTTAAAGGTGGTTTTCTCAATATTTAGATTTTTTTGCACCCTCAGATTCCAGATTTTCAAATAGTTGTATCTCAGTTGTATTGTCCTATCCTAACAAACATACATCAATGGAAAGCTTATTCAACTTATTCAATCTAAATTTAAAAAAATGACCCATATGACTGGTTTTGTGGTCCAGGGTCACATATAATCCCCTCCCCCTCCACTTCAGGGTCCCATAGAGACCCTCCCATCCCCCAAAAAACTGATGCTATAGTCTGTCTTTCTCGTCTCCCAGAGGACTCTGCAAGCAAGACGTCCGTATGTTCCTTAAACTAACATTTCAGCGGGGGTCTTGTCAGTAATGCCTCTCAGAGCGAGCGACATGTCTCATAGATTATGCGGGTGTGTTTGAGTCCCGTCTGGATGCTGGAGGGATGATGGGATATAAATTGAAGTTTTATGGCTCCCCTGAAGTGTGTACTTCCTGTTTCCTGTGTCGTTTTTTTTTGTAATGGCGTGTTCGTTTGGTTAAAATGCATCCGCCTGCAGGGGAGTATATGCAAATGCAGTTTGGAGGTGTGTGGTTGTCAGTGGTGGATTGTGAGCCAAACATGTTTAGAAACCAAACCGATCAATTGAATTAAAACTGAAATCGTGATGTGGATTAGCGCGATTATCAAATCATGCATTTGGGAGTGCAACATGTGCCAACCATCTTGCCAAACTTGTAATGAGAAGCGCTTCTAAACTGGCTGTTTGACTGTCAACAAAAGAGAAGCTTTAAAGGGATAGTTCACCCAAAAATGAAAATTCTGTCATTAATTACTCGCCCTCATGTCGTTCCAAACCAGAAAGACCTTCGTTCATCTTCGGAAAGATGTTAAAAAATCTTAAAATAATTCAAACTTATTTATCAATACTACTACTACTACTACTACTACTA
>NW_015505361.1:585985-595947 GCF_001515645.1 Sinocyclocheilus grahami
TTAAAGGGATAGTTCACCCAAAAATGAAAATTCTGTCATTAATTACTCGCCCTCATGTCGTTCCAAACCAGAAAGACCTTCGTTCATCTTCGGAAAGATGTTAAAAAATCTTAAAATAATTCAAACTTATTTATCAATACTACTACTACTACTACTATTACTACTACTAATTATTATTATTATATTGATATATAATCGCAAAATGTTTGGCCAAACTGTGCAACCCTAGAAAAAAAGGGCTGCACAAGTCATGTATTTAAGTGTTGATTTTAAGGACATTTTTACAATAAACAATTTTGGTATTGTGTTCGGTCTCCACTTAATTTTCAATCTGGGACTAAAGCAAAACCAGCTGAGAACCATCGATCCAGACTACATTTCTTAGCAATATTTTGGGTTCATATTTGCCACAAAGTGAGATAATCTGATAAAACCTCCTTTTAGGACATCCGGAATGTCTTCATTTGTTAAAACTACATATACAGTATCTCACAGAAGTGAGTACACCCCTCACATTTTTGTAAATATTTTATTATATCTTTTCATGTGACAACACTGAAGAAATGACACTTTGCTACAATGTAAAGTAGTGAGTGTACAGCTTGTATAACAGTGCAAATTTGCTGTCCCCTCAAAATAACTCAACACACAGCCATTAATGTCTAAACCGCTGGCCACAAAAGTGAGTACACCCCTAAGTGAAAATGTCCAAATTGGGCCCAAAGTGTCAATATTTTGTGGAGTTCTCTTCCACTCCTCCATGGCGACATCACGGAGCTGGTAGATGTTAGAGACCTTGCACTCCTCCATCTTCCGTTTGAGGATGCACATGTTTGGCCAATCCATCACCTTCACCTGCTTGCCGCCCCACACGCCAAATAAGTTTATCTTGGTCTCATCAGACCACAGGACATGGTTCCAGTAATCCTGGTTTTGGAACCAGGATTACTGCTTGTCTTCAGCAAACTGTTTGCGGGCTTTCTTGTGCATCATCTTTAGAAGAGGCTTCCTTCTGGGACGACAGCCATGCAGACCAATTTGATGCAGTGTGCGGCGTATGGTCTGAGCACTGACAGGCTGACCCCCCACCCCTTCAACCTCTGCAGCAATGCTTGCAGCACTCATACATCTATTTCCCAAACTCAACCTCTGGATATGACACTGAGCACGTGCACTCAACTTCTTTGGTCGACCTCGGCGAGGCCTGTCCTGAGTGCCATCGTTCCTACGCCATCTTTATGTAGAGCAACAATTCTTTTTTTCAGATCCTCAGAGAGTTCTTTGCCATGAGGTGCCATGTTGAACTTCCAGTGACCAGTATGAGAGAGTGAGAGCGATAACACCAAATTTAACACACCTGCTCCCCATTCACACCTGAGACCTTGTAACACTAATGAGTCACATGACACCAGGGAGAGAAAATGGCTAATTGGGCCCAATTTGGACATTTTCACTTAGGGGTGTACTCACCTTTGTGGCCAGCGGTTTAGACATTAATGGCTGTGTGTTGAGTTATTTTGAGGGGACAGCAAATTTATTGAGAGTCTGTGATAATCTCCATCCTCCTTGAGATGTTTCCATGGTCACCACGAGGAGAAAACTGGATGATGGACTGTGTTTATTTGTGTGATTGCATGTTATGCCCAAATTTATCCATCACTAATCCACCAGTCCAAGACTAATCCAAGAGCTAAGCCAATTTGAACCAGCCTGACAATGGTGAGTTTGAGTGTCTTTGCGGTCACTGATGGAGTCTCCTGCTCAGATCTGAGTGTCGTGGGTCGTTGTCTGTTGATTTATATGTAAATTGGCCATGTTTCTTCAGGACCATCTGCTGTTTTTGGGCTCAGGCCGCGGCAGCATCACGACTCCAGGGATTGGATAATCTTTGTGTTTCCGCTGTACACTCGCTTTGTTCTGTTAACCTGAACCCTAAAATTAGATTTTATTAGAATTACAAAAAACATGATTTACTCCATTTAGAAGTTGTTTTGCAATTGTACACATCCCCAGATGCCCCCAAAGACACATTTAGCTCACTTAGGTCATTCTCCACTACATATGAAGGATCAAAGCATGCAATGTTAATATATTTTAATTGCAGGCATAATAATGCACTCTTCTTAACAAAATTCCTCCAGGTCTTGTAAGTTCTTTGTCTTCCCAGCATGCTCTGCACATTCGAGCTCTTTATTCATGTCTATATGATGTTTAATCCAGCTTTATTTTTCAAAATAACGGAAGATTATCATGATTATTGATTTTTAGGGAGGAAACGCATAATATTAGCAACCACAATGTAAACTTAGGAATTAAATTTTTTTTCTTATGGATTCAAAGTGAATGTCTGTTATGCAGATTTATCTTGGCAGCATTAATTAAAAATATATTATTTAAAATACAATATTTTCAAAAACATTATTTAGAAGTATTATTTAAAATAGTTGTAGCATTTAAATATTAATGTTACAAAATTAATTAAAATATTTTACAATTTCTTAAATATTTTTTAAATAATATTTTATTTTCTCCCTCTTGATTATTATTATTTTTAATACCACAGATTTTGCAAACTTGGGAACGATCTGTTATGCAAAATATATTTCCGTACATGACTGCAAGATTTCATAACATTTTCAGAAAGCTATAAATATTGAACTGTTCCAATATCACATAGTTTTAAGCTTTGAGTTGCATGGTATGTGCATTGATTGAAAAAAATATTTATTTAAAATATTTGTAAATTAATAAAAATATTTGACAATTTAAAAAATATTTTACCTCCCTCTTTTATTTATTTATTTATTTATTAGTTTTTTATATATTACAGATTATGCCAACTTGGGAAAAATCTATTATGCATAATTTAAAAAGTTCATATGTGCAATTTGCTTGTCCTCCAAGATTATATGTTTTTAGGAAATACCAGCAAATTCCACCTGAAAACTGTGAGTTCAGTATTCCTGCGTGTCTTGGGAATAATTCAGCATATTTAGGAGCTGCAGCGCTGTGCTTTTTTAAAATGTGATAAAATATACACTTAAAGTGTCTGACTGCACCCCACCCTGTGTAGATCATTAGCATGTACATAGAGCTGCAACACTGTTCTCCGTCTGTAACACAACCCCCTCCAACGACCGCCGGCACTGTTATGATCGTCTCTCATGGTTTTAATAGATGCCTGGCTGTGCACGCACACACACACACACATGCATTGCTCATTCTCACATCATCTGTCTTTGAACATCAGAATGTGTAATTATTTTGTCTGGAGGGTGTGTGTGTGTGTTTGCATATTGAAGATGACGGGATGGCCTGCTACCCAGTTTAACCCTGGGAGAGTGTGTGTCCTCCTGGGGAGACGTGAAGCGTCATGTCCTGCCGGGCATGAGCGTGTTTTTAAAGCTGGATTTCCAGGGAACGACAGACTGCTAGAGGTTTGAAGCCACTGAACCCAGAGTTTGATTGGCTATGTGAAATATTCTGTGCATGACGGTGAGATTTCATGCAGTTTTCAGAAAGCTTTAAATATTTAACTGCTCCAATATCACAGTTTAAGCTTTGAGTTGCATGTCATATGCATCGATTGAAACCTCAGCCGATCTGCTACACTGAGAAAAAATTTGGTGTTTTCTCTCAGAAATTGCTGGCAGATTTCACAAACAATTACAAAGGCAAGAAACGCATTGAATTGAATGTAAAATTTTGAAGTAGAAAAACTGAAATAATATTTTCTTGTCAAATGCACTCTGATGATCTTAGAGAAATCTGTTTTTTATTTTTCAGCGTAGTTTTGTTCTGTTCAAATCAGTTGTTTATGTGTAATGGGTTTTGGATTTGTAATTGATCCTTTGTGCATTTCCTCTCTTTTGCGTTTGCCTTTAAAGACAGCAGGAATTATCATTCACAATGCATTCATTTATGAGTGGAACCAAATATTGCTTTTTTCCGTGAGGTTTTAAATGCATACAGTATTTTTAAGGAACAGTTCACCCTATAATGAAAATGACTGACAATGTACTCACCCTTAGGCCACCTATGTAGATGAGTTTGTTTCTTAATCAGATTTGGAGAAATGTAGCATTTCATTACTGTCTTACCAATGCATCCTCTGCAGTGAATGGGTGTCGTCAGAATGAGAGTCCAAACAGCTGATAAAAACATCACAGTAATCCACAAGTAATCCACACCCCTCCAGTCCATCAGTTAACATCTTGTGAAGCCAAAAGCTGTGTTTGTAAGAAACAAATCCATCAAGACATTTTTTAGCTTGCTTCTTTTTTAACGAGTCCGTTATCCGTAATAACGCTTTCTCCAGTGGAAAAAGTCATCTGGTCTGAATCAGGAGAGAAATCTGAAAACTTTCATTTTTGGGTGAACTATTCTTTTAAATTCTGCCCACACTCCTCAGCATTTTGATGAAAGTCTGAAAACAAACTTTGATTTCCATTTTAATGCCAGTTTAAAATGTAATGATTTTATGTCCTTCTGTCATTTTGTTCGTTTTTTTTTTATATTTCTGTTTAGCTTTAATTTTGGATATTTTTAGTAGTTTTTACTCTAATAATTTATTTCAGATTTATTTCAATTAATGAAATCTTTAATAAATAATTTTAATGAACAATTATGTCACTAACTGCACAAATAACCTGATAAAAAATAGCAGTTCATTTGTTTAGAGACATTGTTAATTAGGTTGTAGTTTTTAATTTTAACTAGCATTTGTTTAATAGAATGAAGAGAATCATATATCTGCACTTTTTTGTTTGTTTGTTTGACTGAATTGTGGTATAAAACTCGGAATTGTGATATAAAGTCATAATTACGAGATATAAACTCGGATTTACAAGAAAAAAGTGAGAATTCAGAGTTTACATCTCGCAGTTCAACTTTTTTAATTGCATAATTGTAATTGCAACTTTATAATATCACAATTCTGGCTTTTGAAAGTCCCCACCGTGATAGAAAAGGGTTTCACTCAAACAGTCGATGACCAGCTGTGTGTGTGTGTGTGTGTGTGTGTGTTAAGTGTTACTGTGACTTTAACACACTTGTGTTGTATGTTTGTTTGCCCTGCTGCCTTTCTGATGTCTGTTTGCTCATGGCCGAAGTGTGTTTACAGGTTTTACAGTTTCCTATTTGTATTATCTCTGTGTGTGTGTGTGTGTGTGTTTCTCAGTCTCGGCTATCTTGTTACACCATTCATGTCCAGTCAGTCACAGATCAAACTCAGTCTTTCCTGTTCAGCTGTGACATCACATCAGGGAGACCACGACCTCTTAAAACCAGCTCACACACACACAGTCTCACACACACACACTCACTCACTTAGACGGGATCTGGAGCTGCTGTTCTTACAGGAATACTGCCGAGATTGAGTGTCAGTATGCTGCACGGTGTTTGGTGAGGTGAAGTTTTATTACAGACTATCAGCAGACGTGTATTTTATATTTATATGTCTGTGTGAATGATCTGACACAGTCTTGGGTGTTGAGATGTTCACTTGATGTTAGTGATGGACTGACTGAGGTTTGGCCATTCTGAGTAAATGTTGTGTAAAATAGATGTTTATTTCATTCAGCAGGCTTGTGTGCATCTCAATTGCTGTCATTAAATAGCATTATGCTGCTCTCTGTTGGCACTGATTGACTGATATTAATGTTGACTGATAATAGCAACTACTTCTGCTAGAGCTGATAGTGAGAGTTTTGTACTGTACGTAAAGGTAAGGGTTGTGTTTGTTTTGTCAGTATCTGGTGCTTGTATTTGTTGTGACGCTGTTATCTCTGTCTTGTTTGGATTGTGTGCCTAGATTCGTATATTCAGAAGTAGTTGACACATAATTTGCCCATGAACCTTTTTTTGTAAATGGCATAAAGATTTTAGGGTAGAGCTCACATTTACGTTTATTCATTTAGCAGAGACTTTCATCAAGAGCAATTTGCCATAGAGCCAAAAATTGTCATAGTATATACAATGCCAGGTTTAGTTAAAAAAATTAAAAAATCATAAAATGAGTGGTCAAATTAAATGCAGAATAGAAAGTAATAATAATAATAAAAATGATTATTATATTAATGTTTTTGTTTAAGGAAAAGTGCATCTTAGTTATTGTATCTGGTCTCTGCCCCCCTCCACATGATCTTTCTAGTTAACTAGATTGCAAATTATTTGTTTTTAAAAGCAGAAGTATTCCATGCTGTCTCTGTGTAGTCATTAATGTCATAAACCTGCATGTGTAACATTAATAAAACGATTTGAGCAAAACGTTGTTTAAAATAGTTTTAAATGGAGAAGAACATGTCACACTTCAGCACATGCCAGCTTCCCAAAAGCATTTCATATTAATGGTCACAAACCAAAAATAATACAGTCTGTCCAGTATTACATAATCCTGGTTTATTGAGTCGAGGTGTCAGGACTGATGTCAGACTTTTCAGCAAAGAAAACTAAGAACATTGTTTAATAAGGGAATATTCACTATTGTTCATATTAGGAACATATTGAATCAACCTCTAAAGCTTTTTGGTTGGTGATTTTTAAAAAAATTCTTTAACGTTTTGGAAAGAAGTCTGTTTTGCTCATCAATGCTGCCTTTATTTGATGAAATACAGTAAAAGCTATACAATTATGAAATATTATTACAATTTATAATAGCTGTTTTCTATGTGAGTCTATTATAAAATGTAATTTATTCTCATGATCAAAGCTGAATTTTCAGCATCATTACTGCAGTCTTCAGTGTCACATGATCCTCCAGAAATCATTCTAATATGCTGATTTGCTATTTTTATTTTATTAAAATTTTTCTATTATCAATGTTGAAAACAGCTGTGCTGCTTCATATTTTTGTGGAAACCATGATACAATTTATATATATATATATATATATACTGTATATATAAATAATACATACAGCAGCTGAATCTACATCAGATGGTGTTTTCTCCAGTCTTAGCTGTTTTTTCCTGCTGTGTCCTAGTTGAATCTAATACTATTAAAAGAAGATTGGTGGTAATTTGTTGAATCTAATTATGCTTTGTTTCATTCCAGCATCCCCTGCTGTTGATTTACTTTAGCCCCTCCCCTTTTCACCAACTCAGTAGCTCTGATTGGTTGTGTGTTTCAGATTTAGCCACGCCCACAGCTGAAGATGTCAGACAGTGGGGAAGTAGAAGACAAGCCGCCAGCTCCGCCCATGAGAAACACCAGCACCATGATTGGCTCGTCCGGTAAAGACTCGGGCTCACTGAACCACGGCTCCAAACCTCTGCCGCCCAACCCAGAGGACAAGAGGAGAAAAGAAGGCTTCATCCGATCCATACTCACCGGAGGAGGAGACAAGAGTGAGTGATTATTAAAACAAGGACTTAAAAGGATCTGGAAAGAACAGAATTTCTATAGGGAGTCATTCAGGGTCAAAGGTCTCGAGAAGCACCACAAGGCATCTGTATAGCCAATACCAACTTTATGACCATAAACCTTTTGACCTTTGAGGCTTATTCACACAATCTGTTGAGTCATTTCTCCTTAGTTTGTGGTAGGGGTGGGGGAAAAAATCAGTTCACATATGAATCGCGATTCAGTCTTCTAGCGATTCACAAAATTTTAAAAATCGATTTTCTAGTTAATATAAAAATAATAACATGATGTTGTCGGAACAAAACCGCAACGGCAAGGAGGAAAAACAAATACATCCTGCTGCCCCATTTTTAGCGAGGGCAAGTGTTTGAAAAAATATTACATTAATTATTGAGCTTTATTATTATGGAAATATTTGGAAAGGCACTGAAAACGAACAACATGTTCTACGGAGCCACTAAAGGGACATGGTTAGCTGCTTGCAAGCAGTCGCTTGTTAGATTACAATACATAAGATTTCACATAAAGAGAGTAAGGAGAGATGACTGATAGGACAAATGCAAATGATTTGCAGATCGTAAGCACCACGCACAAACGTCTAGTCTTGTAAAAAGAGTACTGCCGCCCCATAGAATACACACTTTTGATCGCAATCTTGAAAGTAAAAGTAAAAAGAGATTGTGCATTCAAAAGCGATTTCAATGCCCCTCATATTAATAACGGCTCCCTGATGCCCGCAATTTATATACAGTAAAATTACCCAACGATAAAATTGCAAGAGAAAGCATTTGTTTATATATTTTGTAAACTTGTATTTATTCCCTTTAGGGGTTCTGTAGTACATGTCATTTCCTTTACGAACACTGTATTCAGATTCTGGCACATCCTTAATGGGAAGTGTAAAATATTTTTTATTTATTAGGAAGTTAATAGTTAATAGGAAACACTGATGTCTTGAGTCAGGGCTATCCATACTATAGACGGGTGTGTTTTTGTATCAAAATACTGGTGCATTTGATGTCCAGAGTGCACAAAAATATTAGATAAAATTAGGGCTGCAACAACTAATCGATAAAATCGATTATTATCGATTATGAAAATCATCAACAATGATTCTCATTATCAATTAGTTGGGTCTGTTCACAGTGCATGTCCAACTTCAGCCGGTCGCGTCAAATTACAGCACTGAATGACGTATTTCTATGGACAAAATGCATCTGAAAATAGTGGAGGAAACATAATGAGATGCTGCGGGAGAGTTACGTGATCCAAGCTGCCCAAAACATGAGAATTCTTTATTTTAAGCTTTAAGCTAATGCATTAGCGTAATGGCTTGCCATGTCAGGTGCTTTGGCAGATGATGCATGTGCGCCCTCAGCGCAAAAACTTTCAGTTTATGGTAGGGCTGCACGATTAATCGAATGCGATTGTCATGCGCATTTTGATAGTAATGTCGGTTCTGTAATCAGCAGGAAATCATCATCACGTGCTTTCAGATGGAGCACCATTTACTACACATAGCCGTAGTTCACTGACAAGTTACGCAAAAAAAATCGCAGACGATTTTATTGCATGATTATGAAATCGAAGAAATCGTTCGCGATAATGACAGCTGTTTGCATAGCTTCTCAGTGAACTACGGCTCTGTGTAGTAAATGCTGCTCCATCTGAAAGCATGTGAAAATACCACATTTAATAACATATTTTTACTCCAAACTCACTTCATAACGTCAGTCGAGTGTTTGAAATAAATCCTTCTGTGAGATGATGTGGCTTCTTACACAGAATAAGGCACGCAACATATTTCATAGTATTTAAGCAGTGATAAAGGCATTGCATTATAAATATACTTTATTTTAATGAAAATTGTACTCTCTAAAAAATGCTGGGTTAAATACAACCCAGTGCTGGGTAAAATAGGGACAAACCCAGCAATTGGGTTGTTTTTACCCAGCGGTTGGGTTACTACCCAGAAGGTTGGGTTAAACATTTAAAACCAACCGCTTGGTCAAAACAACCCAATTGCTGGGTTTGTCCCTATTTTACCCAGCACTGGGTTGTATTTAACCCAGCATTTTTTAGAGTGTAATAATAAGAACTCAGATAAACCGTATATATCACCGTAGTCGTGTGTTTATTAGTCACGTTGAATCAATAAAAGCAGTTGAATCTTCTGCCGCTATAGGCATTTCCTGGGTTTCTTCTGCGAGGCGTATTTGGAGTTTCAGCACGAGAGCGCCCTCTGGCCTTTGGATGGAGATTTACTGCTGATCACAGAACCGTGCTTCACTGAAAGATACGCATGACAATCACAGCTTCTGTCGAATCGCGATCTCGATTCCATTTCGATTTATCGTACAGCCCTAGATTACGGTCATATCCTTATGTATATATGTCACAAGTTCACGCCATTTCCATTTTGCACAAAGGTCCGTCCTGACAGTCTGTTCAGTTTGAATCTTTACTGAATGAGCGGCGGCCACGTGCGTTAGACAGATGGAAAAGAGAGTAGATTTTATGAGAGTAGGAACTGTAAGGGGATAACAGCGTGTAATTGTCTGAATATAAATATCAGACGCTTCATAACCGCCTTTTACAGG
>NW_015505361.1:596001-606382 GCF_001515645.1 Sinocyclocheilus grahami
TACACTCTAAAAAATGCTGGGTTAAATACAACCCAGTGCTGGGTAAAATAGGGACAAACCCAGCAATTGGGTTGTTTTGACCAAGCGGTTGGTTTTAAATGTTTAACCCAACCTTCTGGGTAGTAACCCAACCGCTGGGTAAAAACAACCCAATTGCTGGGTTTGTCCCTATTTTACCCAGCACTGGGTTGTATTTAACCCAGCATTTTTTAGAGTGTAATAATAAGAACTCAGATAAACCGTATATATCACCGTAGTCGTGTGTTTATTAGTCACGTTGAATCAATAAAAGCAGTTGAATCTTCTGCCGCTATAGGCATTTCCTGGGTTTCTTCTGCGAGGCGTATTTGGAGTTTCAGCACGAGAGCGCCCTCTGGCCTTTGGATGGAGATTTACTGCTGATCACAGAACCGTGCTTCACTGAAAGATACGCATGACAATCACAGCTTCTGTCGAATCGCGATCTCGATTCCATTTCGATTTATCGTACAGCCCTAGATTACGGTCATATCCTTATGTATATATGTCACAAGTTCACACCATTTCCATTTTGCACAAAGGTCCGTCCTGACAGTCTGTTCAGTTTGAATCTTTACTGAATGAGCGGCGGCCACGTGCACGTGCGTTAGACAGATGGAAAAGAGAGTAGATTTTATGAGAGTAGGAACTGTAAGGGGATAACAGCGTGTAATTGTCTGAATATAAATATCAGACGCTTCATAACCGCCTTTTACAGGATAAAGAAATTATAGTAAGACGTGACTGTGGTCAAAGTGAACGTGTGTTCCTGAAGAACATTACTCTTACCTATTGGTTACAACTTAGTTTGTGATTTTATTAGTCTTTATCATCTTTATTATTACATTTTTAATTCAGAGATTTAAACTATATTCACTATATACAATGCTAAACAAATTTATTAAAACAAATTTATGTTAGGTTTTTAACAAATTATGGTTTGTGCCACTGCTGCTCTAAACTAACAGTACTCTATTACTAACAGTAAACATTTTTTAGCTTTCTGTATTGTTAGTCCTCCAATATGCATACGCTCTTTAGTAACAGTATATGCTATTTCTAATGCTATAATGTAATTGTTGCTGTTATCTATGAAAGAAAGGCAGAGAGCTTTATAGTGTTTTTTTTTTCAGATACCCAATTACAGTCAAAAAAGTACATAAACAATGCCAGCAAGAATGCAAGCTGTTATGAAGGGCATATGAGGCCATTTTTGTTATGTGAATAAATACTATTTAGTTGTTTAAGTTTATTTGCCCAATAAATGACAATAACATTTTTTGATTACTTTTTTTTTTGACAGATTCCTAAAATTCCTAAAATGTGTTTTCTCTTTATTATGGCAGGTGGTCTAATAAATTAAGCACCATATGTTTTCATAGCATTCAGTTGGCACATTTGTTTGAAGGACATTGGGCAGAATGTGGAATAGTGTGTTTTTTGTCAATAAAATAAAAAAACATATATATATATATTTAAAAAAAAAAATCCGATTAATCGACCAACTAATTGATTATCAAAATAATCGTTAGTTGCAGCCCTAGGTAAAATCGTGAATCGTGATCAGAAATCGAAAAACTGTGAATCAATTTTTAAACGAAACGTGACCCCAAGAATAGATATGAATCGAATCATGAGGTACCAAAGATTCCCACCCCTAGTTCTTTATTATGGCAGGTGGTCTAATAAATTAAGCACCATATGTTTTCATAGCATTCAGTTGGCACATTTGTTTGAAGGACATTGGGCAGAATGTGGAATAGTGTGTTTTTTGTCAATAAAATAAAAAAACATATATATATATTTAAAAAAAAAAATCCGATTAATCGAAAAAGTAATCGACCAACTAATTGATTATCAAAATAATCGTTAGTTGCAGCCCTAGGTAAAATCGTGAATCGTGATCAGAAATCGAAAAACTGTGAATCAATTTTTAAACGAAACGTGACCCCAAGAATAGATATGAATCGAATCATGAGGTACCAAAGATTCCCACCCCTAGTTTGTGGCAGCAAGTTCTCACACTTTCTCAGTGTATAACACACGTCTCTAAACACCTGTGCGTCCGCTCGTGTCTCTGTGTCAAGAGTTCGTCTCACTCATGCGTTCTGAGCAGCTCGTCTTTCTGCAGGCCTGTTTTGTGTAAATTAAGCACCATATGTTTTCATAGCATTCAGTTGGCACATTTGTTTGAAGGACATTGGGCAGAATGTGGAATAGTGTGTTTTTTGTCAATAAAATAAAAAAACATATATATATATATTTAAAAAAAAAAATCCGATTAATCGACCAACTAATTGATTATCAAAATAATCGTTAGTTGCAGCCCTAGGTAAAATCGTGAATCGTGATCAGAAATCGAAAAACTGTGAATCAATTTTTAAACGAAACGTGACCCCAAGAATAGATATGAATCGAATCATGAGGTACCAAAGATTCCCACCCCTAGTTTGTGGCAGCAAGTTCTCACACTTTCTCAGTGTATAACACACGTCTCTAAACACCTGTGCGTCCGCTCGTGTCTCTGTGTCAAGAGTTCGTCTCACTCATGCGTTCTGAGCAGCTCGTCTTTCTGCAGGCATGTTTTGTGTTAATTACCAGCCCGTTAGCACATCGTTAATATTAAAGACCCTGCCTGGCTTCAGCACAGAGCAGATGAGGACGTTTATAACAGGCATTAGCAGCATCCGCACACATGAGTGACACACAGGAACTGGAGCAGAGCATAATACATGCCAGACGGCGTATATATTGTAATGACTTTATGAAGATTAGCACTGGTCCAAAAAACTTCTGAGCTTAAAATGGCATACAACTAGTGTTAGTGATACTTATATGCACTAAAATAAGAGTTTTTTAAAAAACTAGAGATTGGTGTGCTGTTTTATGGAAATATTTCAGATAGATAGATAGATAGATAGATAGATAGATAGATAGATAGATAAAACTGCCTGGCTTCAGCACAGAGCAGATGAGGACGTTTATAACAGGCATTAGCAGCATCCGCACACATGAGTGACACACAGGAACTGGAGCAGAGCATAATACATGCCAGACGGCGTATATATTGTAATGACTTTATGAAGATTAGCACTGGTCCAAAAAACTTCTGAGCTTAAAATGGCATACAACTAGTGTTAGTGATACTTATATGCACTAAAATAAGAGTTTTTAAAAAAAACTAGAGATTGGTGTGCTGTTTTATGGAAATATTTCAGATAGATAGATAGATAGATAGATAAAAAATTACAATTATAAATATGTAAAATGAATATATTTCTCTAAATCTGTGTGCAAAAGTAATTAGCCTACGAAATGCTTCTAACATACTAGCAGCATGCTAAACATGCCAGCAAAATTGTTAACAAGTGCTAAAACATGCTATCAACATGTTGAAACATGCTAGCAATGTTCTGAAACCTGTTAACAAAATGTGAAAACATGTTAGTAATGTGTTAAATCATGCTAACAATGTGTTAAAACGGGCTACTGACATGTTAAAACATTAATGGTGTTCTAAAACATGTTAGCCACATGTTAAAACATGCTGGCTATGTGTTAAATCATGATAACAATGTTAAAACATGCTAGCAATGTTCTGAAACATGTTAGCAAAATGTTAAAACATGCTAGCATCATGTTAAAACATGTTAGTAATGTATTAAATCATGCTAACAATGTGTTAAAATGGGCTACTAGCATGTTAGCAATGTTTTAAAACATGCTAGCAACATGTTAAAATGTTAAGAGATGTTCTAAAACATGTTAGCCACATGTTAAAACATGCTGGCTATGTGTTAAATCATGATAACAATGTTAAAACATGCTAGCAATGTTCTGAAACATGTTAGCAAAATATTAAAGCATGCTAGCATCATGTTAAAACATGTTAGTAATGTATTAAATCATGCTAACAATGTGTTAAAACTGGCTACTAACATGTTAAAACATTAACGATGTTCTAAAACATGTTAGCAACATGTTAAAACATGCTGGCTATGTGTTAACATGTTGCTAACATGTTTTAGAACATCGTTAATGTTTTAACATGTTAGTAGCCAGTTTTAACACATTGTTAGCATGATTTAATACATTACTAACATGTTTTAACATGATGCTAGCATGCTTTAATATTTTGCTAACATGTTTCAGAACATTGCTAGCATGTTTTAACATTGTTATCATGATTTAACACATAGCCAGCATGTTTTAACATGTGGCTAACATGTTTTAGAACATCTCTTAACATTTTAACATGTTGCTAGCATGTTTTAAAACATTGCTAACATGCTAGTAGCCCATTTTAACACATTGTTAGCATGATTTAATACATTACTAACATGTTTTAACATGATGCTAGCATGTTTTAACATTTTGCTAACATGTTTCAGAACATTGCTAGCATGTTTTAACATTGTTATCATGATTTAACACATAGCCAGCATGTTTTAACATGTGGCTAACATGTTTTAGAACACCATTAATGTTTTAACATGTCAGTAGCCCGTTTTAACACATTGTTAGCATGATTTAATACATTACTAACATGTTTTAACATGATGCTAGCATGTTTTAACATTTTGCTAACATGTTTCAGAACATTGCTAGCATGTTTTAACATTGTTATCATGATTTAACACATAGCCAGCATGTTTTAACATGTTGCTAACATGTTTTAGAACATCGTTAATGTTTTAACATGTTAGTAGCCAGTTTTAACACATTGTTAGCATGATTTAATACATTACTAACATGTTTTAACATGATGCTAGCATGCTTTAATATTTTGCTAACATGTTTCAGAACATTGCTAGCATGTTTTAACATTGTTATCATGATTTAACACATAGCCAGCATGTTTTAACATGTTGCTAACATGTTTTAGAACATCGTTAATGTTTTAACATGTTAGTAGCCAGTTTTAACACATTGTTAGCATGATTTAATACATTACTAACATGTTTTAACATGATGCTAGCATGCTTTAATATTTTGCTAACATGTTTCAGAACATTGCTAGCATGTTTTAACATTGTTATCATGATTTAACACATAGCCAGCATGTTTTAACATGTGGCTAACATGTTTTAGAACATCTCTTAACATTTTAACATGTTGCTAGCATGTTTTAAAACATTGCTAACATGCTAGTAGCCCATTTTAACACATTGTTAGCATGATTTAATACATTACTAACATGTTTTAACATGATGCTAGCATGTTTTAACATTTTGCTAACATGTTTCAGAACATTGCTAGCATGTTTTAACATTGTTATCATGATTTAACACATAGCCAGCATGTTTTAACATGTTGCTAACATGTTTTAGAACATCGTTAATGTTTTAACATGTTAGTAGCCAGTTTTAACACATTGTTAGCATGATTTAATACATTACTAACATGTTTTAACATGATGCTAGCATGCTTTAATATTTTGCTAACATGTTTCAGAACATTGCTAGCATGTTTTAACATTGTTATCATGATTTAACACATAGCCAGCATGTTTTAACATGTTGCTAACATGTTTTAGAACATCGTTAATGTTTTAACATGTTAGTAGCCAGTTTTAACACATTGTTAGCATGATTTAATACATTACTAACATGTTTTAACATGATGCTAGCATGCTTTAATATTTTGCTAACATGTTTCAGAACATTGCTAGCATGTTTTAACATTGTTATCATGATTTAACACATAGCCAGCATGTTTTAACATGTTGCTAACATGTTTTAGAACATCGTTAATGTTTTAACATGTTAGTAGCCAGTTTTAACACATTGTTAGCATGATTTAATACATTACTAACATGTTTTAACATGATGCTAGCATGCTTTAATATTTTGCTAACATGTTTCAGAACATTGCTAGCATGTTTTAACATTGTTATCATGATTTAACACATAGCCAGCATGTTTTAACATGTGGCTAACATGTTTTAGAACACCATTAATGTTTTAACATGTCAGTAGCCCGTTTTAACACATTGTTAGCATGATTTAATACATTACTAACATGTTTTAACATGATGCTAGCATGTTTTAACATTTTGCTAACATGTTTCAGAACATTGCTAGCATGTTTTAACATTGTTATCATGATTTAACACATAGCCAGCATGTTTTAACATGTTGCTAACATGTTTTAGAACATCGTTAATGTTTTAACATGTTAGTAGCCAGTTTTAACACATTGTTAGCATGATTTAATACATTACTAACATGTTTTAACATGATGCTAGCATGCTTTAATATTTTGCTAACATGTTTCAGAACATTGCTAGCATGTTTTAACATTGTTATCATGATTTAACACATAGCCAGCATGTTTTAACATGTTGCTAACATGTTTTAGAACATCGTTAATGTTTTAACATGTTAGTAGCCAGTTTTAACACATTGTTAGCATGATTTAATACATTACTAACATGTTTTAACATGATGCTAGCATGCTTTAATATTTTGCTAACATGTTTCAGAACATTGCTAGCATGTTTTAACATTGTTATCATGATTTAACACATAGCCAGCATGTTTTAACATGTTGCTAACATGTTTTAGAACATCGTTAATGTTTTAACATGTTAGTAGCCAGTTTTAACACATTGTTAGCATGATTTAATACATTACTAACATGTTTTAACATGATGCTAGCATGCTTTAATATTTTGCTAACATGTTTCAGAACATTGCTAGCATGTTTTAACATTGTTATCATGATTTAACACATAGCCAGCATGTTGTTAGCCACATGTTAAAACATGCTGGCTATGTGTTAAATCATGATAACAATGTTAAAACATGCTAGCAATGTTCTGAAACATGTTAGCAAAATATTAAAGCATGCTAGCATCATGTTAAAACATGTTAGTAATGTATTAAATCATGCTAACAATGTGTTAAAACTGGCTACTAACATGTTAAAACATTAACGATGTTCTAAAACATGTTAGCAACATGTTAAAACATGCTGGCTATGTGTTAAATCATGATAACAATGTTAAAACATTTGAGCAACATGCTTAAACATGCATGCTGCAATCATCTGTCTGTATGTTTTCTGAATGGCCTTCAAAACCTTCAAACTTTAAGCTATGAACTACTTCAGACTACTACAAACTGAAAACCTTCTTGTTTCTTCAAACTTGCTAGTCAGGCTTTCTAAAGCCAACATCAAAGTTTGTCTTGACAAACGTGTTTATCTAGTTAACATTTTAATTTATCATAATGTAATTAAAAAATATATGTATTTATACAATAGTTTCTCATTATTATGTACTGTATCTGTATAATAGAGACAAAATGAAAAACATGTTTTACACTAAATGTTTGAATAATCCAAGTTTAAACATCCCTTAACTGTTGTTCTCTTCTTTCACTCACCTGTGTCTCCGCCCCCTTCCTCGTCTTCAGCCAATAAGAAGAAGGAGCGTCCAGAGATCTCTCTGCCATCAGACTTTGAGCACACTATCCATGTTGGCTTTGACTCCGTCACTGGAGAGTTCACTGTAAGTCTGAGCAAAGATCTTTTCCTGCAGGATGCCCACATGCTCTATGTTGAAAACATCTTTATTCATACATTCAGACATTATTACATACATTAGACTCTCTTTTTGTGACTCCACATTTGATCTAGTATCCAGTTATCCAACCACTGGGAACAAAATATTGACTTTTTTTGTCTAGGAAAAGACTTTTTTTTGGACAAATTATGGCCAAATCTAAATGTAAAATTCACTTTTACTCTGTGCTTAACCTGTAAAATGAATGAACTCATCTGATTATAAAGGGAAAATGCTAAAGAAAGCAAGCAAAAAAGGACAAACGGAAAGAAAAATGGCTAAAGATGTTCATTTATCGACTAACACCTGTTTAACATCAGCAACCCAAATATAGAAAGTGAACCTCCAGCAGTTCAGACTCGCAGCATTAACCTCCGGGTCCAGATCTGTCTTCCCCTTTACATCTGGTTTATTATATTTGATAAGATATTAAATGAGCTGTGCTCTTTTCCTGACCCCTAAATCAGCTGTATATTTCCTGCGTGTGACACTGAGTTGAGTTCAGTTTGTGTAATGAGTGTTAATGAGAGCCGGTGGCTCAGAACCACGCCAGCAGAGACGCTCAAATTACTTCAGTCCATTAGACCTTAAACTGATGCCGGTGGTCCAGCAACACACTCAAACTGAACACAATGAGACCATATTAATCTGTCGGTCAGGTTTACCATTGCTTTTGGCACAGGCGTGCCTGAGAAAGCTGCATTGTGAGTGTCATAGTTCTGGGTGACAGTGCAGACTGATTACCGTGGTTTACACCGTCTTCAGTGCTTGTTGTTGTGGCTCTCTGCGTAGGGCATGCCTGAGCAGTGGGCACGGTTACTCCAGACGTCCAACATCACCAAACTCGAGCAGAAGAAGAATCCTCAGGCCGTTCTGGATGTGCTTAAATTCTACGACTCTAAAGAAACGACCAACAGCCAGAAATACATGAGCTTTACAGGTGTGACACTCACTTCCATGTTAAAGCTATAGCAGTGTAGATGTGTATGTATGTGTGTGTAAAATAAAATGGAAAAAATATATGTAATAAAAATATATAAACGATTTGTTTATATAGTATGAATATATATATACACACACACACACAAATAAATAATTATATATATATATATATACACACATATAGTGCTGTCAGATGATTAATCGCATCCAAAATAAGTTTTTGTTTACATAATATATCTGTATCACGTATATACATGTGTGTGTGTGTGTGTGTGTGTATATATATATATATATTTATTTATTATATTTAACATTTATTAGAGCCATTGAATCCTTTATAAACCAGCAGTTGAAAAAATAATATCCATAAGGTTGTGTCTGTAAATTAGTTCAACTGTATGTCTCTTTCTCATTTCTCATTCGTCTGATTTTAATTTCAGATAAAGGTGCGGATAACTACAGCTCTTCCAACGCAGTGGTGAGTCATTGTGACATCTGACTGTTTTCCAGTTTTATCTGTGACACGCAGAGAAGCGTTTGAGGTCAGGAGGGCAATGTGAACAAATGTCCTCTCGGCTCACGCGACAGATTGACAGAGGATAGGACGGGAGGAAGTTTGCTGGGGGGGAAGTGCGAAAGAGAGAAGGGAACTGAGAGCTAAAATTGGAGTGGGGGTGCAGTGAACAACAAGGTGACCGAGTCCCATAAGAGCTGCCCACTCAACAGAAGGACAGAAGTGATGCCAGCCACTCCAGGCAGTGCCAGTGGGTTCATCTCTCTCTCTCTCTCTCTCTCTCTCTCTCTCTCTCTCTCTCTGCACTGTGAATCAGCATCTTTTTCGTCCAATTCTCCTGCTGAGTCGTACCGCATCCGTAGCTTAGACCGAATCAGGTTAGATGTGAAGCGGGATGGGGGGTGAAGTTTTATTTGGGGTGTATCGGGACAGCTGGTGAGGGTTGAGTGCGGTTGGCATGTTGGCGGTGGGTTTGTTTTGCACTCATGTTGTGATGTCAGTCGGTCAGCCTCACTTCCTGCTCGGCTTGTTTCACGCTCCGCAGAACTCCAAGACCGTTTCCGAGACCCCCGCCGTGGCCACCGTCTCCGAGGATGAGGATGAGAATGAAGCCACGCCTCCACCCATCATCGCACCCCGTCCCGAACACACCAAATCTGTGAGTATTTACTTATATGGGACAATGAGCAGTTGCTGAGGTTTTTTAAGCGTTTTCCAGCACGTGTATATTTTTAAATGTTAGTATAGTTTTTTAGAATTAATTATTATTTATTTATTAAATAATTATTTATAATTTTTTTCCAAAAATTATATATTTTTTATATTTTTAATTGTAGTGTAATTTTTAGTAAGTTTGTGTTTTTAAATATTACTATATAGTTTTATTTTTTATTTCATTTTTAGATTTTGTTTTAATTCTTTCTTCTTTTTTTCCAGTTTAGTTTGCAGTTAGTTGCCAAGGCAACAGTTCTAATTTCATTTGGTTTAAGTTTAAGAAATTTAAGTATTCTCTCAGTTATGCTCTCGGATTGAGTTCAATGTACTTTATAGGCATGACAAAATTATACTTTCATTTTGTCAAGAAATGGAAAAGTAAAATAACACTAAGTGCAAATAATAAAAAAAAAAAAATAATAATAATAATGGGTGTAAAATAAAATGCAAATACTCACTTTGAGATGTTGCCTTAAATGCTTATGGGAAATAAAAAAAAATTAGTTAAGTTTATTTAGGCCTTATGTTTGGGTGGTTGCTAGGATGTTTTGCAAGGTTGCTAGGTTATTAATATTTTGAATTTGTTTTATTTCTAGATTTTCCGTTTTAGTGTCATTTTTTTGTAT
>NW_015505361.1:606438-607516 GCF_001515645.1 Sinocyclocheilus grahami
TATGTGCTTTGTGTATTTTTATTCATTTTTTTTATTCTAAGTGGTTGCTAGGTTGCTAGGCATGTATACTGAGTGATTGTGAGGTGGTTAGTAGCAGTTTTATTTTAGTATGATTTATACTCAAGTATAGTAGTATAGTTTATTTTGAATTAGCTTTTATTTTAATATATTTATTTTTATTTATTTATTTTATTTTATTTTTTGTTTCAGTTTTGATTGTTTTATTTTTATTTTCAGTTAGTAATTTTCACTCTTTGACTGAAACTGATTTCAAGTCAACATTTCTCATTTTAGTTTTTTTTGTTTTTTTTATCTAATATTTGTTTTATTTTATTTCAGCTGTATTTCAATTAACGAAATATTTTGAATAGATTTAGTTTGAATTAATGATAATAATCCTGGTTAGCAGATTATTGTGATTGGTTGCTAGACAGACAGACAGGCAGTTGCTAGGGTGTTTTTGGTGTTTCCTATGGTGAGGCTAATGTATTCTGAGTGGTTGCTAGGTAGTTAGTAGGTTATTTTGGTTGGTTGCTAGACAGACGGACAGATAGTGGTTGTTGGTTTCTAGGCGGTTGCTAGATTGTTTTAAGTGTTTCTGAGGGCATTGCTAAGGTGCTCTGAGTAGTTGTTGGGGTGGTTAGTAGGTTATTGTGGCTGGTTAGACAGTTGTGAGGTGTTTTCAGTGTTGTGGGTGTTGGCTCGCAGATGCAGATGCGTGACAGTCCAGTCTGCAGTCTGGAATAATGAGTTTTCTGACTCTAGACGCCTCCAAGCTAACCTGTAATTACCGAATAAATATGCATGTGTTCAGAGCGGCGGATAGGTGACTGGAGCTTTATTGCAGGAGTGTGTGTGTGTGTTTCCCTTCATCTGTCTGGAGATCACGGGATCAGGCCTGGTGGGCGTCGAGGCGCCCAGATGATTAAAGATGCACTCATTCATGTGTGGTTTTGATGTGAAGGGGTTTCACACTCATTAGGTCAGAGGAGATGAATGATGTCCTGTAATGTGTGCACACACACACACACACACACACACACACACACACACACACACTCTCACACACACACACTCA
>NW_015505361.1:609507-611284 GCF_001515645.1 Sinocyclocheilus grahami
TATAGTTTTGTTTTTTATTTCATTTTTAGATTTTGTTTTAATTCTTTCTTCTTTTTTTCCAGTTTAGTTTGCAGTTAGTTGCCAAGGCAACAGTTCTAATTTCATTTGGTTTAAGTTTAAGAAATTTAAGTATTCTCTCAGTTATGCTCTCGGATTGAGTTCAATGTGCTTTATAGGCATGACAAAATTATACTTTCATTTTGTCAAGAAATGGAAAAGTAAAATAACACTAAGTGCAAATAATAATAAAAAAAAAATAATAATAATAATGGGTGTAAAATAAAATGCAAATACTCACTTTGAGATGTTGCCTTAAATGCTTATGGGAAATAAAAAAAAATTAGTTAAGTTTATTTAGGCCTTATGTTTGGGTGGTTGCTAGGATGTTTTGCAAGGTTGCTAGGTTATTAATATTTTGAATTTGTTTTATTTCTAGATTTTCCGTTTTAGTGTCATTTTTTTGTATATTTTTTATATTACTATATAAATTATTACATTTTTAGTTTGTTCAATTTAAGTTTTTATTTATTTACAGTTAGTAATTTTAGTGCTTCAACTTACATTTTTTTATTTTTAGTTGTTATTTTTATTTGAATTTATTATTTTAATTATTTACTAATATTATGTGCTTTGTGTATTTTTATTCATTTTTTTTATTCTAAGTGGTTGCTAGGCAGTTGCTAATGTGTACTGAGTGATTGTGAGGTGGTTAGTAGCAGTTTTATTTTAGTATGATTTATACTCAAGTATAGTTTTTAATGATATTTTGAATTAGCTTTTATTTTAATATATTTATTTTTATTTATTTATTTTATTTTATTTTTTGTTTCAGTTTTGATTGTTTTATTTTTATTTTCAGTTAGTAATTTTCACTCTTTGACTGAAACTGATTTCAAGTCAACATTTCTCATTTTAGTTTTTTTTGTTTTTTTTATCTAATATTTGTTTTATTTTATTTCAGCTGTATTTCAATTAACGAAATATTTTGAATAGATTTAGTTTGAATTAATGATAATAATCCTGGTTAGCAGATTATTGTGATTGGTTGCTAGACAGACAGACAGGCAGTTGCTAGGGTGTTTTTGGTGTTTCCTATGGTGAGGCTAATGTATTCTGAGTGGTTGCTAGGTAGTTAGTAGGTTATTTTGGTTGGTTGCTAGACAGACGGACAGATAGTGGTTGTTGGTTTCTAGGCGGTTGCTAGATTGTTTTAAGTGTTTCTGAGGGCATTGCTAAGGTGCTCTGAGTAGTTGTTGGGGTGGTTAGTAGGTTATTGTGGCTGGTTAGACAGTTGTGAGGTGTTTTCAGTGTTGTGGGTGTTGGCTCGCAGATGCAGATGCGTGACAGTCCAGTCTGCAGTCTGGAATAATGAGTTTTCTGACTCTAGACGCCTCCAAGCTAACCTGTAATTACCGAATAAATATGCATGTGTTCAGAGCGGCGGATAGGTGACTGGAGCTTTATTGCAGGAGTGTGTGTGTGTGTTTCCCTTCATCTGTCTGGAGATCACGGGATCAGGCCTGGTGGGCGTCGAGGCGCCCAGATGATTAAAGATGCACTCATTCATGTGTGGTTTTGATGTGAAGGGGTTTCACACTCATTAGGTCAGAGGAGATGAATGATGTCCTGTAATGTGTTCACACACACACACACACACACACACACACACACACACACACACACACACACACACACACACACTCACACTCTCACTCACACACACACACACACACACACACACACTCACACACTCACACACACACACACACCCACAAAC
>NW_015505361.1:611486-658986 GCF_001515645.1 Sinocyclocheilus grahami
CACACACACACACACACACACACTCACTCACTCACTCACTCACTCACTCACACACACACGCATGACGCTGCTTTTTACGGATATAGTGGACACAGGAGTCTTGTAGGGCATGTCTGTGAACTTTGAGCTCATGCTACAGTGTTTACTAAAAAATGCCAAAATTAGAATAAAATATTATAGGGAAAACACAGGATAAATATTGAAAATTTCACTCAGAACATAAGTCACTGAAAAAATATAGAACAATAATCTTGGTTCTGAGAAAAGTAGAGAAAAAACTCTGGAATGTTTGAGTATGGCTTAGTGTGCAAATATGTTTTGCGAAAATGTATTGGGACTTTTTTTATTTAATCAAAAATGTAATCCCTGAAGGACTTATTTTTTTTAATTAATTTTGATTAATCTTTCCAAGCAGAACAAATTACAATGCGAGCACTTCATTTTGAATGTTAGAAAGATTGTTATTTTAGTATTATTTAAATACTATTTTATTATTATTTATTATTATTATTATTATTATTATTATTACTATTTGGAATACCTTTTTGAAGTAGCTTTCACCAGTTTACAATTTCAATTAAATTTGTTTTAATTTTGTCATGTGCTTTTGGCATATATACACTCACTGGCCACTTTATTAGGTACACCTTGCTAGTACCGGGTTGGGGGGGGTTTATGTTACCAAGCAATTGAACAGGTGTACCATACATACAACAGGTGTATGTATGTATGTATGTATGTATGTATGTATGTATGTATATGTATGTATATTTGTGTATATACAGTGTATGTATGTATGTATGTGTGTTATATATGTTTTTCATTTTAGTTTTACATTAAACTACAATAAACTGTTTTTATTTTATTACAGTTTTTAATTTAATTAGTTTAACGTAAATTAAATTAAAATGAGCTTTATTAGTTTTAAGTTAAGATTTTTATTTTCAGTTTTACTCCTATTTAATTTTTTTGTTTAGTTTAGTTTAGTTTAGTTTAGTTTAGTTGCCAAGGCAGCATTTCTAAAAAAAAAATTACTCCTTTTATTTCATTTCATTTTTTATTTTATTTTTTATTTTATTTTATTTTATTTCAGCTTTGTTTCAGTTAACAAAAACAGTTTTAACAAATTTGAGTAGTTTTGGTTCAAAATAAAACTGGTTAAAAATAAGGTTTGTCTCAGTTTTAAAAAAAAACTTTTCAGACAAATGTATTTTTATTTATGTCTTCATGTTGTGGTGAAGATGTCACTCAGTTCATATTGTACTGGTGTTTAATCAACCCTTCGCACACAAAGCTGGTGTTTGTTCGGAGGTTAATAGTAAAGAACGGCACTCTCTGTGAATGTGTGATGCTGATGCTGGCGGCTCTGAGTGAGTATCAGGACAGACGCTGCTGTACAGTTTCCATGCTCTCACTGTAGTGAATCAACACATGACTGCACACTTCAGCTCTTTGGCTGCTTGTTTATGCTCTGTTTTTTGTCTCCAAAATGAATTAAAGAACACAAGCTCAACCCCAGCGTTGTAAAGTAATCTTCTAAGAAAAGAGCAGGAAACTTAATATGTGTCACAGCGATCTGGTTCTGTTGGAGCAGATTAAGCACAGAGGCTCCAGAGAGCAGAAATCTTGAGGGTTTTGTTCAGCTTGTGAAGGTCCGAGGAGAGAATTACATTCACTTGAGTCACTTCAGACCAAGCTGTGCTGGAATCCGTGTTTTATTGTGTCTGTGGGTACCAGCCGGCCTGTCCTTTCCCAGAATGTCTTGGGAATCATCCATCGCTCCGTTTGGGCCCCATGTGGTCTGATACTGTGTGTCCTAGTGGTTAAACATCTGGACTGGAAACTATGGTTTATTTTATATATGTAATTTATTTGTTTATTTGTTTAATATATATATATATATACATGTGTATGTATGTGTATATATATATATATATATAGTGTGTGTGTGTGTGTGTGTATGCATATTTATATATATTTTTATTTAACCTAATTAATGTTTGTTTTATTTTTCTACTTTTATTTTTTATTTGATTTCACTCTTTTTATTATATATAATTTTTATTCTATAATTTTATTTTATATTAATTTCCTTAATGTTTTTATTTTATAAATATATTTTTATATTAATTATTTATATTTATAATTTTCTATTTTAATTTAATTTATTTGTTTATTTTATTTCACTCTTTTTAATTTATTTAATCAAAATGTATTTAATCTGTTGATTTTATTTTACTTTGCGTTTTAATTTATTTCATTTAATTTTATGTATTAAATATATTTTTATTTCATCCGCTGCTAATATAACACGTGTCTCCACCCCACAGATCTACACGCGCTCCGTTATTGACCCTCTCCCTCCTCCGCTCTCCACCAAAGACGCCGCTACGTCGCCCATCACTAACACGGCCGCTGACGGCGGCAGTCCCACCCTGACACCCTCCACCACCTCCGCCACAGCCAGCACCACCAACACCAACACCCCTCCACCCTCCACCCCACAAAACACCGACAAAACACGCAAGAAGAAGATGACCGATGAGGAGATACTCGAGAAACTGCGTAAGTGTCCACACCTCAAACCTTCAAGGGTCAGAAGTCATCTTTGTGTTTGTAGAGCCCGTTGTGAGTGATATACAGTACAGTACAAAATTTGGGTTTTGAGAAATTAATGCTTTTATTCAGCATGGATGCATTAAATTGATCAAAAGTGAGAGTAAAGACATTTATAATGTTACAGAAGATTTATGTTTCAAATACATTCTGTTCTTTTGAACTTTCTATTCATCAAAGAATCCTGAAAAATAAAACGTATCATGGTCTCCTCAAAAATATGAAGCAGCACAACTGTTTTCAACATTGATAATAATCAGAAATGTTTCTTGATCAGCAAATTAGAATGATTTCTGAAGATGATGTGACACTGAAGACTGGAGTAATGATGCTGAAAATTCAGCTTTGATCACAGAAATAAATTACATTTTACAATATATTCACATAGAATACACTTATTTTCATTTATAATATCACTTTTTTTCACTATTTTACTAAATTTTTACTAAACATTTTTGATCAAATAAATGCAACCTTGGTGAGAAGAGACCCAAAGTTTTGATTAGTGTATCTTAAAGTGGCAGATGACCATAATAAATGTGCATTAATGATCCATTTATATTATATTTAGAGTATATATATTTAGTCCATCCAAGGCATGGCTGTGCTAGTTTCATGTCTCTCTTCAGGTCTCTTTTTCTCCCCATGTGATATAATAATTGACATACAAATTAATATTTCATGCCCAATTATTTATTTATTTAGTAAGTAGCCCTGTAATAAGCAGGATAATGTGCAGTCAGCAAGACATTATTGCTAAATAAACCCCAGATCACCCCGTCAAGGTTTATTTTATGTTAATGACCGGCTGACTGCACATTATTCCTGACATATCAAATATGTATAATGTGTTTATTTTATGGAGAAACTCAAACCTGCTTGTATCTCTTGATTGAGTCATTCATGCAATGCTGATTTTTTGTTGCATTATTATTATTATTGTTTTATTTTACATGCATTGTTATTGCTTAGCATGAAATGATTGGCAGTCATCTAGTTAGAGCTGCTGTAGAGATGCATGACTTTCTAAGAACCTGTATCTTATTAAAAACCCCATGCGCTCCAGATGTGCTCAGATCGCCCTCAGCTGGTAAGAACGGGATGCTGCTGCAGTCATCCAGTGTGTCTCTGTCACCTCAGGCCCCTCTCGGCCAAAGATTTGTCGTCCTCCATTTAAAACCTATAGTTGCTGGGTTACACGTCAAAATGAAGATGTTTCTGTCTTTCCCTGAATTTAAGACGCTGGCCTTCTTCCTTTCTGTGTTTTCCCAGCCTGCGTTACCTCACTGCCTGTAAATCTGTCTTTTCCTAAAGGTTTAGAGGCCTTTTCCTCCCCCCTCTCTCTCTCTCTCTCTCTCTCTCTCTCTCTCTCTCCCTCTCTTTTGCGTTTTAATTTATTTCATTTAATTTTATGTATTAAATATATTTTTATTTCATCCGCTGCTAATATAACACGTGTCTCCACCCCACAGATCTACACGCGCTCCGTTATTGACCCTCTCCCTCCTCCGCTCTCCACCAAAGACGCCGCTACGTCGCCCATCACTAACACGGCCGCTGACGGCGGCAGTCCCACCCTGACACCCTCCACCACCTCCGCCACAGCCAGCACCACCAACACCAACACCCCTCCACCCTCCACCCCACAAAACACCGACAAAACACGCAAGAAGAAGATGACCGATGAGGAGATACTCGAGAAACTGCGTAAGTGTCCACACCTCAAACCTTCAAGGGTCAGAAGTCATCTTTGTGTTTGTAGAGCCCGTTGTGAGTGATATACAGTACAGTACAAAATTTGGGTTTTGAGAAATTAATGCTTTTATTCAGCATGGATGCATTAAATTGATCAAAAGTGAGAGTAAAGACATTTATAATGTTACAGAAGATTTATGTTTCAAATACATTCTGTTCTTTTGAACTTTCTATTCATCAAAGAATCCTGAAAAATAAAACGTATCATGGTCTCCTCAAAAATATGAAGCAGCACAACTGTTTTCAACATTGATAATAATCAGAAATGTTTCTTGATCAGCAAATTAGAATGATTTCTGAAGATGATGTGACACTGAAGACTGGAGTAATGATGCTGAAAATTCAGCTTTGATCACAGAAATAAATTACATTTTACAATATATTCACATAGAATACACTTATTTTCATTTATAATATCACTTTTTTTCACTATTTTACTAAATTTTTACTAAACATTTTTGATCAAATAAATGCAACCTTGGTGAGAAGAGACCCAAAGTTTTGATTAGTGTATCTTAAAGTGGCAGATGACCATAATAAATGTGCATTAATGATCCATTTATATTATATTTAGAGTATATATATTTAGTCCATCCAAGGCATGGCTGTGCTAGTTTCATGTCTCTCTTCAGGTCTCTTTTTCTCCCCATGTGATATAATAATTGACATACAAATTAATATTTCATGCCCAATTATTTATTTATTTAGTAAGTAGCCCTGTAATAAGCAGGATAATGTGCAGTCAGCAAGACATTATTGCTAAATAAACCCCAGATCACCCCGTCAAGGTTTATTTTATGTTAATGACCGGCTGACTGCACATTATTCCTGACATATCAAATATGTATAATGTGTTTATTTTATGGAGAAACTCAAACCTGCTTGTATCTCTTGATTGAGTCATTCATGCAATGCTGATTTTTTGTTGCATTATTATTATTATTGTTTTATTTTACATGCATTGTTATTGCTTAGCATGAAATGATTGGCAGTCATCTAGTTAGAGCTGCTGTAGAGATGCATGACTTTCTAAGAACCTGTATCTTATTAAAAACCCCATGCGCTCCAGATGTGCTCAGATCGCCCTCAGCTGGTAAGAACGGGATGCTGCTGCAGTCATCCAGTGTGTCTCTGTCACCTCAGGCCCCTCTCGGCCAAAGATTTGTCGTCCTCCATTTAAAACCTATAGTTGCTGGGTTACACGTCAAAATGAAGATGTTTCTGTCTTTCCCTGAATTTAAGACGCTGGCCTTCTTCCTTTCTGTGTTTTCCCAGCCTGCGTTACCTCACTGCCTGTAAATCTGTCTTTTCCTAAAGGTTTAGAGGCCTTCCCCCCCCCTCTCTCTCTCTCTCTCTCTCTCTCTCTCTCTCTCTCCCTCTCTCTCTCATTGCTCAACATGCTTTGACTGGAAGCGATCGTTTGCATGTGTGGGACTGGAGTCTGGTCTCAGTTCATGACTGTTTGAGTAACTGAGATGATCCAATCTTATAGCTGAGCATCTCTCTTCTTATATGTGACCACTGTGATTCAGTTTATCCTCACAAGCTCCAGAAATTATATTACACTTATTTTGACAAGTATTTGCATCCATTTCAAACCGCACGCAACATGATATATATTTAACAGAAGCATAATAATAGACTAAAAGAACACAGCATTGGAAAAGAACTAGCAAGCGATGCCTGTTGTGATTTCCAGCAAAACACAAGCAACAGAGACCGCTGGCAAAGTGACGGAGTTGAGCAGAGCTAATGTATATTTCATACACATGAATACAAAATATAATAATAATGATAATATATTTAATATTCAATTAAATAAAAGCAACATAAAATAGTATTGTAGTAATACTGTTTAGTTTACCTGTAAAATATAAATTTTTATTCATTTTTTTAAAATATAGTCTTTAAAGGAAAAGATATATTTGCTAAAATATATTTTTATTACAAACTTAATATCAACTTTTTAATTAAGTTTATATTTCTCATTGCAATAAAATAAAAAAATAAAAAATTACTTTCTGTTACCACACAGAAAAAAACTGTGTAGAAACATTTTTTTTTTACTCTGTAATTGCTAGTAAATTTTTACAATAAATTACAAAAAATAGCAAATAACACATTGAATTAAATTAAAAATGTTTGATGTAGAAAGACCAAAAATTCTATTTTCATTCTCAATAATCAAAGTTTTTTACAGTATAACAATATTTCTTTATTTATTCATTTATTTACTTATTTTACATGTTATGTATTTTCTTTTTTTAAATTTTGCATATACCATTGTTTAATGCAGTCTGCTTAATCCTTGAGCTTTTATTTTGTCTGATTTCAACACCGCCGTAGCACAAGGTCATATCAGTGTATTGATTATAAATTTGACTAGTTGTGCAGCTCTTTCACAAACCCTGAAACACTACATCTTCTTTTTTGTCTTTTGTAACATGTGACCGTCACTCCACAGGAAGTATAGTCAGCGTGGGCGACCCGAAGAAGAAGTACACGCGATTTGAGAAGATTGGCCAGGGGTGAGATTAATGATGGACGTCTTATTATTAATGCCATCTTTAAACAATCCTCATCTTCATTTTCTTCCCTCATCAGGGCGTCTGGAACAGTCTACACAGCCATAGACATCGCCACAGGACAAGAGGTGAGACTCTGGGGCCAGCCGGGAAGGTTTCTCAGTGTTTCTCACACGTACGTCACCTAGATGAGCGTTTTCTTCAGGAAGAGTGTGCACTATGACACTGTAACATTTCTTCATGGATGTTAAAGCAACATTCAGCACCTGCATGACATAATCCATGTTAAATCATGTGTGTGCAACAAATATAATGCTTGAAATTAATACTTACCAAGCACCACTAATAAGGCAACCATCACTATTATTATTGACCAGTGGGCTAATGATTTCAACAATTTATTATGTAAAATAATAAGAGAATATATTTAGAGAATATTTTTTTAATTAAGTTGACTTCAAGTTTAGTTCCAAATGCAATAAAATACTAGAAGTAATAATGTTTTATATATTTAAATAAAATATAAAATAAAACACATCAAATATTTTTTTTTTGATTTTATATACTTTCTATATAAAATAATAAGACAATAGAGAATATGTTTTGAATTAAGTTTACTTCAAGTTGATTTCCAACTGCAATAAAATAAAATACAGCATAAATTATTATTTTGTTTACTAATACTACTATATATATATATATATATATATATATATATATTATGTTACACTTTATATAATTTTCAAACTCGCATGCACCATTGTAAGACAGTCTAGTTAACCCTTTATCCAGTTAGACACCACCTAGCAACTGTTTTGGACACCCTAGCAACCTTGTAGCAATGTCCTTTTATCACCCAAACACCCTCTTTATTAACTTTAGCGATTATATTTTGCACATTTTCTGAAACATGCATGGCAAATATGCCAGCATTTTGTGTCCATTTGGAGGACTGGAGATATCGACGGTCTTTTCAGCATCCTCTCGTCATCATTAACGTGCCTCCGACAGAGACTTCGACATTCTCCTGATCGATGGCAGTGAATCAGGGGATGCAGGAGGGAACCGGCATGTGATATTGATCTGATGACATTCCTCAGAGCTGAACCTGCACACACACACACACACACACACACACACAGCTAATCTCAAAGCCAATCCTCACTCATGTTAATGGATCCAGAAACTCTCTGATTCATCGTCAAGTGTGTCTGAAAGCTTTTATTCTGATGGTTGGTCTCTCAGGTGGCCATCAAACAGATGAACCTACAGCAGCAGCCCAAGAAAGAGCTGATCATCAACGAGATCTTAGTCATGAGGGAAAACAAGAACCCCAACATCGTCAATTACCTGGACAGGTCAGTTCATTAGATTAAGCTATTTCCTAATCAGTATTTAGTCTTATTTTCCTGTAAAAATATTTCATTTTAATTATTTTTATACATATAAAAAAATGCATTTAATTTTTTAAATAAATAATAATAATATTTCTCTGAACTTTGAATTCACTTTATTTTTCTATAAAATTACAGGCCTCTCTCATCTTTTTAAGTGGGAGAACTTGCACAATTGGTGGCTGACTAAATACTTTTTTGCCCCACTGTATGTATATATATATATATTTCCATTTAGTATTTGATATATTAAATTTTTTGTTATTCTCTTTTATTTTTATTTTCATTTCTTGTTACATTTTCCTCTTTTTTTCGTTATTTTTGTTTTATTTTTACATTTATTTTTTCTTTTCTTTTGGATTTGTTTTTTGTTATATTTACGTTTAGTTTTATATATATATATATATATATATACAATTTAATAATATTATTTTACATTTTTTATAGCTTCTGTTAAGTTCTTTCATAGTTTTTTAAATATATTTTGTTAGATTTTTATTATATTTTTTATTTGCTTTTATTCTTTAACTTTGTATTTTATTTTTAACTAATATTTTATTTTCCAAAATCTGCTCAACTATGCATAAGTCAAGACAAGGAATACATTTAAAATGATAATGAATAAAAATAAAAATAATAATTAATAATTGAAAATATATTTTCTTTAAAAACAAGTGATCTTATGATCTAACGTTTCTAAAGGTAATGAAAATCAGACGAATATGAATCTGTAATAAAAAAAAAAGTCACAAAAAATTAGGTGATGAGGAGATCATTCCACCAAGTGCTGTTGAGGTGACATCATCTCAGATGTTTTCCTGTTCCGCTTTGATGCGTTTCTGTGTCCATGGGGAATTTCTCCACGTCTGCACTAATAGAAGCTGGAGCATCCAGTGATTCTGTTGTCACGGCGATGCTGCTGCATCACTCAGCGATGTGGCGAGTGTTGACGATGCGCTCTTGTTGCCGTAGTTACCTGGTGGGGGACGAGCTGTGGGTGGTGATGGAGTATCTGGCTGGAGGCTCTCTGACAGACGTGGTGACGGAGACATGTATGGATGAAGCGCAGATCGCCGCCGTCTGTCGGGAAGTGAGTGTGCAACACTTCCAAACCTACTGAGCCGCCGTGCTGTCTCCTAAGTGAAACAGAACCTCACAAGTGAATGATGTGGAACGCTCTGCATAGGCAACTCGCCAAAAGCAATCCTTAATAAAAAAATAAAAGACTCAGTTAATTCCAATAGAGCTTGATGTCATTAAACCAAGCTACAAAATACTTTAATATAAAAAGGCAATGTTTTTTTTTTTTTTGGTCTACAAAGTGTGCCAACAACAGCAAATTTGGTGTTATTTATATTAGATATTTATATTAGGTTAAATAATTTGATTAGACATTATAATTCTAAGAATGTGGATATTTTGCACAAGTTGTTAGCACTTTTATAAGGTCTTATATAAGGCAGCGTAGCGGGCGGGAAAACACAGAGCGTATTATTATTACATTATTACATATTATACCCAAAGGGGGCAGTGGCTCTAGCCCCCCTGTGCATGGCCCTGCTGAAACATGCATGCTTTAATTAGCTTTATTAACTCTGCTGTTCTTCTCCATGCAGTGTCTCCAAGCGCTGGAGTTTCTGCACTCGAGTCAGGTCATTCACAGAGACATCAAGAGCGACAACATTCTGCTGGGGATGGATGGCTCCGTCAAACTCAGTGAGTTTGTCTTCTCATTTTGTTTCAGGCTTCAAAACATTTAGGGCTGTTCTGGGTTTTAGATTGTATGTAAATCTTGGCCTCAACTGCTGTTTGAATTATTGCATTTCTTAGACAATGATTTTAAGTTAGCATGACTATGATGTTTTCATCTGTGCAAAGGCTTCTCAGTGGTTTTATGTTTTTCATCAGTAGAGGGAGTGAGAGTCCAGATTATGCATCTGCCGCTATGCTTTCAGTTTATTTAACAGCAGCCGGTCTAAACATGTCTCTCTGTCTGTCTGTCTGTCTGTCTGTCAGCTGATTTCGGCTTCTGCGCTCAGATCACTCCTGAACAGAGCAAAACTGCTGTTTGAATTATTGCATTTCTTAGACAATGATTTTAAGTAAGCATGACTATGATGTTTTCATCTGTGCAAAGGCTTCTCAGTGGTTTTATGTTTTTCATCAGTAGAGGGACTGAGAGTCCAGATTATGCATCTGCCGCTATGCTTTCAGTTTATTTAACAGCAGCCGGTCTAAACATGTCTCTCTGTCTGTCTGTCTGTCTGTCTGTCAGCTGATTTCGGCTTCTGCGCTCAGATCACTCCTGAACAGAGCAAGCGGAGCACCATGGTTGGGACGCCATACTGGATGGCCCCGGAGGTGGTGACCCGCAAGGCCTACGGGCCCAAAGTGGACATCTGGTCCCTGGGCATCATGGCTATCGAGATGATCGAGGGCGAGCCGCCGTACCTCAACGAAAACCCTTTGAGGGTGAGAATAAAGACATCTAAGCCACACTCAGTTCCTATTTCTTGGTAATATCATGGTATTTGATCATTATATATATACATATATATATGTATATATATATATATATATATGTATAAACCATGGTATTATTTGCAGTACTATGGGTTTTCAACAACTATGGTATTACCGTGGTACCATGTATAAAAATAAAACATGGTGATACAACTGTATTTTGCAGTAATTGCACATGAAAAACACGAAATCAAATTTCATTTAAGGTGTTAAGACAATACAGACAATACTTTTGATGCTGTTGCATACGACCAGGTTCACATACACTTGTGATCTCAAGATTATGATGATGAGATCCATCCTTTGTTTCAGATCACTGAATTATTTGAAATATGGCCTCATGTGCTCAGAGTGACTTCAGATGCTCTCTTCATGTCAATAGATGAGAACGTTTGCATTGATTTCAGCGATTGATACCTTGTGGGAGGACAGAATACAACATTTATTTCGACTTGCATCAGCTCTAAAGGCTTTTATCTTAATACGTTTGCTAAACCTATTGACATGAGGTTCATTTGTGGCAAACAAAACTGAAGCAGTAGTCGGATATAGTGGCAACAATGGACAGTTTGCCTGTTCATATATTTTCAGAAACCGCTGGATGATTTTATTTAGATTTACATTGGATCATGATGTAGTGTCTACAGGAACATTTGAAACAGTATTTTTGAAATGAAAGGAACTGGTGCTGTAGTTAATGTTGATGATTTCTGTGTGACCTTTAACCCCTGCTGTTGTCCAGGCTCTGTATCTCATCGCCACCAATGGAACGCCGGAGGTGCAGAACCCAGAGAAACTCTCGTCCGTGTTTCGGGATTTCTTAAACTGCTGTCTGGAGATGGACGTGGAGAAGAGAGGCTCTGCCAAGGAGCTCTTACAGGTGTGTGTGTGTGTGTGTTTTCCTCCTAGACTTAAAGAAATTAGCTTCCAGTAGTGCTTAGTTTAAACTAAATTCAAATGGAAAATGTTGCCTTGGGAACCAGTTTGTTTCAAGTAACATTTTTTGTTTATGGTTCTAATATTAGTTACCAATGATAAACCTGGAATAGATCAATATATACATCAGTAAAAAGTGACTTTGAGTGATGCATGAAAAGTAAACAATAATTTATCAGTTCATTCAAAAATAAAAATGAAAACATATAAACCACTTTTCATACTAACAAATTAATAGTGGCAAATGGATTAGGAAATGCAATGGATTTTGCATGAAAAGATTTAAAAGTGCATTTCAAATAACTTGTTATTTTAATGTTATTACAATATAAAAATTAAAAACTTTTATTTGTCAATTAGGAAAGTTTTTAATTTTTTATTATTATTTACTTTATTAAATACTAAGCCTATTTATTATTTAGGAACGTTAGATCAAAAACATAAATTTTAACATTGGTTGTTAAATTAACTGTTGTTTTACATAGAATTGTTCTATAGTCTATACAGTATTTAATGCAATTACATCAGAAGTAACTGGAATGGAATTATAGAAAAATTAAGAGCAATCCTAACTTTGCTTTTTACAGGAAAACATCATTAAATTACAGTAATTAAGTGCTTACTAATGCATTACATTAAAACAGGTTTATAAAAAAGAACTAAAGAAATGAACAGTAAGGATGCATTAAATTGATACAAAAGATTTCTGTTTGAAATAAAAATAAATGAAAATAAAAATAAATGTTGTTCTTTTTAACTTTCTAATTATCAAAGAATCCTTAAAAATGTATCATTTTTCCCACAAAAATATAAAGCTGTTTTCAACATTGATAATAATCAGAAATGTTTCTTGAGCAGCAAATCACCACATTAGAATGATTTCTGAAGATCATGTGACACTGAAGAGTAGAGTAATGATGCTGAAAATTCAGTTTTGCATCACAGGAATAAATTACGTTACAATATATTCAAGTAAAAATTTCTTATTTCATAATTTTTCAGATTTTACTGTATTTTTGATGCAATAAATGCAGCTTCGGTGAGCAGAAGTGACGTCTCTCTCTTTCTCCCTGCAGCATCAGTTCCTAAAAGTGGCCAAGCCTCTGTCCAGCCTCACGCCGCTGATCATCGCAGCTAAAGAGGCGGCCAAAAACAACCGCTAGCCCCTCCAGGACAACGGGACGACCCCCCGGCCCCACCTGTCCTCCACCCCGACCCCCTGAGCCCTCTCTCTCTCTCTCTCTCTCTCTCTCTCTAGTGCTGCTGTTTCAGGGTCTGAGCGGCGTCTGCACTCACGCTGTGGCCCCTGAAAAGGCTCTGATGAATAACTACATCACTGGAAACAAATGGCCACGGCGCGTCAGGCCCAAAGCATTATGGGGGATTTCCCCCTGGCTGACCCTCTCTGGGTCTCACTGTCAGTTTTTCTGTTGCTCTTTTTGTCGTTTGCTTTTGTGTTGGAATCATGGGAGCGTGATTGATGTTTTCATGTCTGTATTTGTTGGGGTTTTTGTTCATTTTACAACGTTTAAGTTTTTGTGTGTGAGATAGTGTGTGTGTGTGTGTGTGTGTGTGTTCGCCGGGTCATAGGTTAGCTGAGATTGTGACATGATGACACGTTTGTACTGCGATCGACAGAAAGATCTCATTTTTTTGATATTGAAACATGATTTGCAACAGACTATTGATTAAGGTACTATGAAGGATGCCTGTGCATGAAGAGACTGCATTTCAGATGAAGAAACGACCACCTGAGGTCCGTTCTGTCCCATAATCCCTCCACACGGCGGAAACCCAACGTAACATCAGTGCGCTACAATCTTTTGTGTTGCCACAAGCATTAATGGAATTGAAATTTTCGGATATTACGTTCACGTACCCTTTGGCCTTAAACTGTGACGTGAATAGTAGGACGTAACTAAGACGACACAACACACCAAGATGCGATCTGACGCCATTCTGATTCTTTCAGTGGACTGATGGGATTTGTTTAGAAGAGAATCTTTCCTGTAAGCAATCAGTGCGTTTCTGCGAGCCATAAACTCTTTATAAGGCCTTTTGATGAATTGAAATTCTTAATTGAAATGGGACGAATAAACCTCAGAACTAATTAGTGTCCAGGTGATCTTTTGTAACTGCCGTGTTTGTGTTTAATAACTTTATTACCACCTTTTCATATCTTGTATAACATATTATTTTATTGAATTACAAGAGTTAAAACTTTTTTTTATTTTTTATTTCTGGATGGTAACCTGTAAGTCTTGATTTATTTTTGTTTTTATTAGGTATCCATATTTATTTTTGAGATTATAATAGAACTGTACTCTGGACCTTATTTATAGATTTATTTATTTTTTACTTTATAGGTAGTAGGTTACAGGTATAGGTATAAGTTAAGATATCAATATTTTATATAATTTAATATCATTTTAATACAAATATTCTAGAGTGATAATAGTACTGTACTCTGGACATGAGGAAATTTGACCTTGCCGAATAAAAACACACAGTAGTTTCAAATACATAAGTACTGTGATGAAAATATTCTTGGACTCTAACTTTAATTTGATGCATATTAAATAAAAATAAAAATGGAAAAGATGCAATACGAATTTAATATGAATATAAAATAAGATTTTTTAAAGGTTAAAATATAAATGTAAATAAAAAACAAATTTAGAATGATAAAGAGTTGATTATTTGTGTATATATATGTACATTTTTGCTTTCACTATCTAGTCCTGCACTCTGATTAATGAATTTATAAAAGTATAAATATATACCATGTATTACCTTATAAGGTATAATAATATTAAATGTTGTATAATGTAATAACGTTTTTAAAGAGAAAGAATTACAAAAAAATAAATACTGTAAATAGTGAATAAGCATGTAGCAGTTAGTCACTAGGTGGCGCTGTGACCCCACTATAAAATCAAACATTTAAAAATATTCTAAGGATATATAATATTCAAGTTTATTTGTATAGCGCTTTTCACGATACAAATCGTTGCAAAGCAGCTTTACAGAAAATTAAGTTTCTAAAATATATTTAGTAGTAGCTTATCAGTGGTGACTATGTCAAGTTAATGTACATATGGCAGAAATGTACCGTAAAAATCAATTAAAGACGTAATCAAACAGACGATGAACACTTAGCAATGATTATAATATAATATATGGAAATAGAAACGTATAAGTAAATGACAGAAGAACAAGTGTGTGTGTGATTGCTAACGCTGTCAGGTGTGTTTGGGGTGATGTCGCTCATCTGAGGATGCTGGG
Organism: Sinocyclocheilus grahami; assembly: GCF_001515645.1. NCBI lineage: Eukaryota > Metazoa > Chordata > Actinopteri > Cypriniformes > Cyprinidae > Sinocyclocheilus > Sinocyclocheilus grahami. The sequence goes on from NW_015505361.1 coordinate 626,521, forward strand.
ATGCTGGGATGCTGGGATGCTGTGTGCCGTCGCCATGACGACAAGGTACCAGCATAGTGAATAAGCATGTAGCAGTTAGTCACTAGGTGGCGCTGTGACCCCACTATAAAATCAAACATTTAAAAATATTCTAAGGATATATAATATTCAAGTTTATTTGTATAGCGCTTTTCACGATACAAATCGTTGCAAAGCAGCTTTACAGAAAATTAAGTTTCTAAAATATATTTAGTAGTAGCTTATCAGTGGTGACTATGTCAAGTTAATGTACATATGGCAGAAATGTACCGTAAAAATCAATTAAAGACGTAATCAAACAGACGATGAACACTTAGCAATGATTATAATATAATATATGGAAATAGAAACGTATAAGTAAATGACAGAAGAACAAGTGTGTGTGATTGCTAACGCTGTCAGGTGTGTTTGGGGTGATGTCGCTCATCTGAGGATGCTGGGATGCTGGGATGCTGTGTGCCGTCGCCATGACGACAAGGTACCAGCTGGACAATCTGCATGCAAATGGCAGCGTGCGGCCTAATCTCGCGCCGGTACGGCGGGCCCTGGTCGCCATGGCAACGCGGAAACGCACCTTTCCCGGGTTATTGTAAAATATTTGTATTTAATATTTTTTTATTTAAAGAGAGAGTTAGATGTAAACCGAAAATACTCCAAGATACTCCAACCAAACCTGATATTACTGTCACAGCAGTGTCTAAACACCATGGTACTATTTCCCAAAAATACCGAAGTAAGCTACTTTTTGTAGAAGCAGTAACTGAAACTATGACAGTATAACTGTGGTAAAGTGGTATTAATGTGTCAGCTGTCAACAGAAAGGAAAGTGAAAGGTCAGGAAAATTGTGAAAGACACCATTTGAATTCATCTGTATTGACTTGATATTGACGAACACTGTGACCTGAATCAAACAGAGGATGAGAAACACTCTTTCTTGTCTGTCCCAAGCACACTGCTACAAGCAATTTGAAGCATTGAATTGTTCATTCGTAACTCTAAACGACTCGGAGAAACTACACTATACACTCTAAAAAATGCTGGGTTAAATACAACCCAGTGCTGGGTAAAATAGGGACAAACCCAGCAATTGGGCTGTTTTGACCCAGGGGTTGGGTTACTACCCAGAAGGTTGGGTTAAACATTTAAAACCAACCGCTGGGTCAAAACAACCCAATTGCTGGGTTTGTCCCTATTTTACCCAGCACTGGGTTGTATTTAACCCAGCATTTTTTAGAGTGTATGCTCGGAGAGGATGACATGGGCAGTCAAACTAGCTGCAAAACGCGATACATACCATACAAAATGGTTAATTCATTGTATTCATTTTGCTTTATTTGACATTCTTCTTTGTATATAATTGTAATTATTATAATTAATATTAGAGATACTGTCTGCTGTTGTTATTTTTATTTTATTGTATTTATTTATTTTCTCTCATTACATTTATTGTCTCCTTTAATTATTTTGTGTTGTAATTATATTCTATATTTTACACATACTTAAAATGTTTTGTCAATACTATAACACCAATGTCATGCCAATAAAGCAACTTGAACTTGAGAGAGAGAACACATTAGCAACACACTGACAATCACTCAGAATACCACAGACCAGTGACAGACATCCTCTCTCACTTTCACTTCCTGTCAGCTCTGATCTGTCCTATCAAAATAAAGGCAAAAATAAAATAAAATCTTTAAAAAATGAATACCACAGCAACCACATAACTCCACAGCAACCACATAGAACTCTTAAGCACATCAAAATATGTAAATATTTTCACACACACAGAGTTTTAAGCGGTGAAGCCGTATAAGATATTTGGCATATTTCTGTTACATTTACATTCCTGATGTCAGTAATGACATGAATTCTCCAGTGTTAGCAGTGCTCTCATTAAGACACTGTGTGTGTGTGTGTGTGTGTGTGTGTGCACAGTCAGGAGGTGAGACACTATTTTCTAGCGGTGCTGAATTTCACACGACACCTTCACCAGAGGCTCAAGGTCGCTGTGACGACAGGTTTGACAGTGAAGCGGAGTGTGTGTGTGTGTGTGTGTGTGTAATAAATGTGGGACCGAGTGAAACTGGGTCACGCAACACAATGTTTTCCTGATATGTGGATGCTGTACTTTCAGAAGGAGATACGTTATTATATTCCTGAAAAATATACCAACAGAAGAGGAGAGATAGAGTTTATCTATCGTTGCATCCAAAGTATACATTTGATCACTTTCATGGGAATCGAACCCTTAACAGTGATGATATTAGATTATTAGTGCCATGCTCTCCAGTTTGAGAAACAGGAATGCTTGTGAATTTATTTCTAGGACATCTGGTTTAAAAAATAAACTCTGAACTGTTGCGGTGGATTAACAAATCAAACACGGCTCTCAGTGTGTTTGTGAGCTCATGACATTCACGCAGATAAGCATTGTGGGGTAACACTTTATTTTAAGGTGTCCTTGTTACACATATTACATGTACTTACTATTATAACAACAATTAATTATGCATAATTAATTGTTGTTATAATAGTAAGTACATGTAGTTAATTAATATTACTCAGTACTTATATGAATAATTACACTGTAACAAGGACACCTTAAAATAAAGCGTAACCCATTGTGGACGTGTGTGTATTGGGATTGCTGCAATTTTTCGCCTTCCCATAAATGAGGATGACAATTATTCAGATGAGGTATGAAAATGACCTTCCGTCTAAACGAGAGCAGAATGGAAATGGAGGCCGTTTCAGAACTGATGAGTCATTTATGACCTCTTGGAAAGAAGTGCTAAGAGCGTTTGTTGAACTTTTACTGCGTGTGGACATGAACAAATATATGAAGAAATCAGTCGTCAGTCTGTATAAGTCCCTTAACACGAATAGGGTGCAAAATAGTGCTCGGAAATGATTTCACTTGTGTTTTAGACAAATGACCGGAAAATCACTGTTTGTCCTTAATACAGGTCAACTGAAATATTATTTACATTATATTTCATACTATACATTTATGTTAAATACATTTTTAACGTCATTATATTTTACAATATTTTTAGTTTATTTAATATTTATTTATTTTGTATAATATTTATATTATTTTTATGAAACAAATAATTGTATCTGATTTAATTTAATGTGTATGTATAAAGAGCCAAAATTATCTGTAGTATAATTTCATACATTTTATTTTATTTTAAAGAGTTTAATGGAAGCTTTATGGTAGTGATATTCAATTAAATATTCAAGAATCATCTTAATGAACAAAACATGTAAAAATCATGAACTTTTGCTGGTCGCACAGCGTATTTTCTGCAATACTCCAAAAGCCAATGGAGTGACTTACAAAAAAACATAATCACTGCAGCGCTCTATTGGTTTAAAAACAGCAATAAAAAAACGAAATTGTGACCTATTTGTGGAAAATTGTATACATTTTCTAAATAAGACACCCATGGGCTCACTGAAGCTGTTGTTGTTGGTCGGTCAGACAGAGACAGCCGTATCTCCAGTGCTCTAAGAACAGACAGAGTCCAGCTGGACTCTCCACAACACCAGAAAACAGACAGCAAGAGAAACAGAAACCCTGAAAACAAGAGCGTGTGAGCAGCGAACACACATCCAGAGCGCAGTGGAAACTCCTCCTGTCATCAGACACCAGACGAGCTTGACCTTGGACAGGTACATGGAGTCTCCAGGGCTGATCTGGGATCTGTCAAACCGCTGTCACTGTGTGCAGAAAATCTGAGCCTGTTTACACTCACCTGCATGTTTGGTTGGTTGCTAGGGTGTTGTTATGCAGCTGCTAAGAAGTTCAGTGTGAATATTCTGATTGTCCTTATTATGCAGGAATTATGTAAAACGCTGTGGGTGTGTCTGTGTCCGACGAGCTGCGTTCTGATTGGTCGACTCTCGTCAGTCATGTCACCTCATGAATCTGAAAAAGGAAAAGAAAAAAAAGGTCATACTGTAGTATGTTAAATGGCACATGATCTACAAAATAAACATCAAAATGAGTGTAAATCAAGAGTGTTTGTGTCTATTTACTCTCAGTTCATGAAGAAGCTCATTTGAAGATAGTGAATTTATGCACCAAACCTGATTATGTCTGCTTTCACTGAAAATGTGCAAAATTAACATTATTAAACTCACATAAATCGATATTTTTTGCTATTTTTTATTATTATTTTTATATACTGGATCATATACAGTACCATCTCTCTCTCTTTTGTCTTTTCTCTGAGGGTTACTGAAGGCCTTTCATCCTCGGACTGCTAAAAGTGTTTGGATCAAACCAGCAGCTCTGACAGCCGTGCAGGTGAAACAAGGTTAGATTTACACTGAAAGAGCTTCAGCAGGGTTTAAAGCACCAGACACCTTTGTAAATACTTTCTGATATTGTGATGAATTGGCTGTATATAAAACTAAACAGTAACCAACTATTAACCTTAGTTTACATGTCACCACTGTGCTGAGGAAAATTATTAAAGGGGTCATATGATGCTGCTAAAAAGAACATTATTTTGTGTATTTGGTGTAATGAAATGTGTTTATGCGGTTTAAGGTTCAAAAAATTATTTTCCACATACTGTACATTATTGTTTCTCCTCTATGCCCCGCCTTTCTGAAACGTGTCAAATTTTACAAAGCTCATCGGTCTGAAAAGCGAGGTGTGCTCTGATTGGCCAGCTATCCAGTGCGTTGTGATTGGCCGAATACCTCAAGTGTGTGACGGAAATGTTACGCCCCTACCATATTGTGATCAGGCCGGAGCGATGATTCAAAAACATGAAAACCCATTATAAATGAGGCATTCGTTGCATCCAGTGGGGACATAATTATGGATTATAATGACTTATACTGTCTTTTTATGCGTTGCGTTGCGTTGCGTTGCATCGCGTCGTGTAAACATAAAGCCATGTCTGCATTTGTGATCGGAGAAATGCCAAACAACAAGCCCTACTCTACACTGCCCAAAAAACTCGCTTTAAATATATAAAATATAAAAACTCTTTAAATATAAAAAAATGTACTTACAGTCTGTGAGTCAGAACAGCCGGCATTGTAGTCTACTCTACCAGGATCAGGAAACAGTCCTCCATAAAATGTGCTGCACACATCTGAATATTTGGGTTGAACTGTTCTGGAACAGTGTTGTAAATACAACTTAACCACTGATTTCTAGTCGTGTTCTCTTTTGGAAGACCAAACAAAGTAGTTTCGCTTTCACAACGAAACACAGCGTCACACACGGTGGCCTAGAGTGAGCAGAGACAGCAGATTCGACGAAGGAGCGTCCGGAGGGCTTGCGGCAACCACATGTGACGACCCCGGGCTGGACTCCAAAGAGAAAGGAAGAATTTAAATCGCATCATAAATAAATAAACATATATGCCACATAGCTGTCGGGCAAAGACTTTTTATCTCTATATTTCATCATTTAATCAGTGCTAATGGTCATCTTTACGTCTGTTTGTGGGTTTTTACAAACATTTAACCAATGAAAAGTATTTTAAAAAGCTTGTGGCTAAACCTCGTCACTCTGTGTAATCTCTGCTTGTTTGCAATGCAAGGGTAAATAAAGAAGTGTGGAAGACTCTAGACCTCCTATTATAACTTTCTGGATTAGCTGCGTGTTGATGGTTTGATATAGCAATAAAATTGGGAAATTACCTCATAAATATTTAATCACAAATAAAGAAAAAGAAATTTCTCATTTATAAATATTATCGTAGGAACTATTTCCTTGTAAACAGATTTAACTGTGATATTGCTATACTTTGTACAGTTTGTGGTCTACATACAGAGACGTTTTTTCATTTGATTTTTTTTCGTATTCAGTTTTTGGTCAGATTTCTGCTCATTTATTAGACATAATATCATGCCCAGCTTTCAACTTTGTTTTGAAAATATTTTATTTGTTTTTTTATGACACGTCATTCCATAAGGAATATGATCTGATTCATTTGCTGGCAAAGTTTAGTATACACAAATGCAATTATGGCGATTATAAACTATTGTTAAAATATTTAGAATAGAAATGCTAGGACAAAGACGCGTCTTTAATACACAGAGATTTTTTTCCATGTTTAATTTTTAAAGTCTCTTCTGCTCACCAAGGCTGAATTAATTTTGTCACAAACAGAGTAAAAATCTAAAATATTATTACAATTTAAAATAAGCGTTTTCTATGTGAATATCTGTTAAAATTTTATTTATTCTCATGATCAAAGCTGAATTTTCAGCATCATTCCTCCAGTCTTCAGTGTCACATGATCTTCAGAAATCATTCTAATATGTTGATTTGCTGCTCAAGAAACATTTCTGATTATTATCAATGTTGAAAACAGTTGTACTGCCCAATATTTTTGTGGGAACTGTGATACATTTAATTTTTTCAGGATTCTTTGATGAATAGAAATCTCAAAAGAACAGTGTTTAATTGAAAAAGAAATCTTCTGTAACATTATAAATGTTTTTACTGTGACTTTTGATCAGTTTAATGCGTCCTTGCTGAATAAAATTATTCATTTGTTTGTGACTGCAAACAGATGTAAACGGTAAAGCTGACATTACAACAAAGACTCAAACATGACGCTTTATCTGCTCCAGCATCTTCCTAAGCCTGTGAGCACTTCTGAGGGTCACGGATCCGAGGAGGAGATGAATGTGAGACACACAACACAAAATCCTCTTCTCCAGTCCTGACTTTAACCGCTGTCACTCTATAATCCAGAGAAGTGGGTTAAGAGCCCCTCAACCTGCTTTTAACTGATGTCTTTGACCCACATGCCACCCGTCCTGCCCGCAGTCATAACGCTGATGACTGGCGTAATTCCCCATGATCGAGCGTTTCAGAAAGACGGAGATTTGGCTGTTTTTTGGCAGGCGGACAGCTGCGGGGAGACAGATGTCAGGAGGCTTTTTGGAGGCAGGATTTTATGCCGAGCAATAAATAAATGAAGTGAATAAAAGATCTGATAGAGAGTTTATGAAGGGTTTGAAAGGTAATGAAACTGTAAAGCCACAGAGCAGCACGCAAATGCAAAGACAAGTCCCAATACTTCAGGAGGGCAGGGGAAATAGCTCGAGTATGCCTAAAACCTTACTTTAAAAATGTTTTAAAAGAAACATATTTAAAAAAATGTTTAAAAAGAAAAAAGTTGCATGAACTTAATTCAAGATATATTCTCTGAACAATGAAGTCAAAATATTATTCTTGAAAAATTTTATAAAATAAAGAATAAACACTAAAGAAATAATATAATAAATGGATAAACACTAAAATAAATAAATTACAAAAAAATAGAAAAAATAAAAACGAAAAATTAAATAAACCACTAAATTAAAAAAAATACTAAAAAAAGAAATATGTAAATAAATCAATAAATAAAAATAAATATATTTGAAATAAATATAATAAATAAATAAATGACCATAATAAATTATATATAATATAATACAATTGTACAATAAAAAATAATAAAATAGACTAATGACTAAAAATAAAATGTAAAAATAATACATATATATAAGGTAAATATTTTTGAAATAATATTCAAAGAAAACCTAAAAATAAAATAATAAATAAAAATGAAACATAAACAAATATAAAATACATAAATATTAAATGAACCAATAAATTAAATCATTCTAAAAAACAACATCAATAAATACAAACAAAATGCATCTAAATTCAAAAATTAAAATCTAATAAACAAAAAACAAACGAGTAACTTTTAAAAACAAACAAATAAATAAATCTTTGTTTTACAAAACTGCAAAACCGATCTGATCACACTGATGCTGAGCTTTTATGAATGTTGAGGATGTCTGACAATATTTTCCTCTTGTTTTGGTTTACATCAGTTCGTGTCTCGTCTGGCACACTTACGCTTCTCTACATGACCAAAATCCATCATAATCCCTGCAGACCTTCAAATGCCACTACAAAAACACTTTAATTCACATAAAGTCCAGATTTATTTCTCTCTCTCACACAGTGACCAAGAATCTCTCTGCTGTGAGATGAAGAAATAAAAAGGTTGGGAAAGCAGCCGATGGGAACAGAAAGCTGAAGAGGAGCAGTGGTCTGTCCGTCAGGAGCAAAAAAAGATGAATTACTTTAGTGTTTGACCTGGAGAGACCCGGATCAGATTATCCCAGCACTTCTGTCTGTCAGTCCGACGGCACACACAGTCATTAACACTGTCAGTTTAGGACGAGTGACTGAATCTAGGAGTCCGAAAACTAATTTTCTGGGGTCAGTAACCCCAAATCTCCTCAGTGTTAACAACAACATCAAATCAAATTCAATCCGATTATTTTCTTATTAAATGTCCCTGCTCTTAATAGCAATGATTTATCACTGCTCATGTTCCAGGAAGAAATTAAATAATATGTTCTTAATTTAACATCATATGGGGCGTTGCTAGACATAAAGCTCTACTAGGGCACAGGCCCCCCATTACTCACATCACTTTTCTTTCTCCAAAGCCAGTTGCGTGCAATAAGTGTACAACACAATGAGCTATACAAATTGTGTAACCCACTATTCCTACACTGTAACAAGCACTAGGGAAAGTAAATGTATAGATACATTCAGTGGTATACAGCACAGTGCTCACTCAGCAAATGCACAGCTAAACAGATGAGTTTTGAGTCTGGATTTGAATGTGGCTACTGCTGGAGCACATCTGATTTCTTCTGGAAGCTGGTTCCAGCTAAGTGTGGTATAATAGTTCAAAGCGGAATAGCCTTGTTTTGAGTGAAGTGAACCCTTGGTTTTTCCTAATGATCTGCTAGGTTTATATTCAGTGAGCACATCTGCAATGCAAGCCACTGAGCGATTTATAAACAAATAACACTACTTTAAAATCAATCCTAAATGTAACTGGAAGCCAATGTAAAGACCTGAGGACTGGTGTGATATGCTCAGATTTTCTAATTCTAGTCAGAAGAAATCTTTTGCATATAAATAAATATTAATTTCATAAGACAGTTCTACAGAACACACAAATGTGTTTATTTCCGCTGTAGTGCTAATAGATTTGACCGAGGTTTTCCTGGGATTTAATGCTTTTTATCTGATGTCTGTGAGACCCGACTCTGATGGCTGAGAATGAAGTTTGTTTATCAAGTCTTACCTCCCTCAGACTCATCATTTCTCCCATCTGCTTCTCTGTGGCTGCTTCGTGCAAAACATTTCTGATGTCCATCTACAGGAGCCAATAATGTTTTAGTCAAAGTAAGATCATCCTATTATTTAGAAACATACTTTAGTTTCGTCCAGTGCTTTAAGTGGAAATACAAAATTGGGAAATCACGCTCGGGGGGCTGGAAATTGGGAGGGCACAGGGCAGCATGTGAGAACGGCAGAAAAATTCATGGTACGCTAAGAGTTAAAGTATAAAAGTGCTGCTACGGTGTACAAGTGCGCACCAGCCCACTTCGAGCACTGGTTTCATCCTTTTTTCATTCCCACCTCAACTGCATGCCGACACTTCTGCGACACTTGCAGTTAAACACACATGGATTCCTGTGCGCATGTGTCAGTTTTTCATTTAAACTGCGCTTTTACAAGCGTTGATTCGGTTATTGCATATAGATTAATTTCTTTATTCCGGGATCAACAATCTAAATTAATACACTGACAAATAAAGTAAATTATAACTCAAACTTGAGATTTTTTGACACACGCTTTACCATCTACGTCACTGAATCTGACGATTGATGACCGTCTTTTGTAATCTTGACTATCCCAATCACATGCCGGTGGGTGGAGTTAGTGTAAATAGCCTCTGCCAACAAGGAGGGCTATTTGCACTTAAGGACCTTGCACACTGAGTCCGAAACTTTCCTATGCGTTTTTCCGTTTTTTTCGTATTTGTCATCCTTTCCTATCAAAATGCTTGCTACGAATGCGAAAACGCAGAAAATCGAACCTAGTCTGAATTTTTTTATGATGACGAAAGTTTCGGAGGCAGTATGTAAACGTGATTGACACAACGTGAGGTCGTATTTATTTTTCAACGTGCGAACATTTCGGACGAAAAATTCAGACTCAGTGTGCAGAAACCTTTAGTGTAAATAGACACTGCGATTTTTTTTTAATTCCCAACAGTTAAACAGTTGCCTACAGAAAAAACAGGGGGTGCTGCAGCACCCTCAGCACCCCCACTTCCCGCGCCTATGGCTGTACGGATTGGGAAAATAGCATTTTTTAAGCATATGCCTAAAACAATGCTTAAAAACAAACAAACAACTATTTGCCAATGAAAGAAAAACTAAATTCAAAATATAGCCTTAAATAAATAAACAAACTCTGAATAAACACAAAAAATTATATAATAAATAAATGAAATAACCTAAGTATTAAATAAATTAAAGGTGACCTATTATGCCCCTTTTTACAAGATGTAAAATAAGTCTCTGATATCCCCAGAGTGTGTATATGAAGTTTTAGCTCAAAATACCCCACAGGTAATTTTTTATAGGTTGTTAGGGTTAGTTCACCCAAAAATGTTTAAAAAAATTAGTCCATGTTTTACTCACCCTCAAGGCATCCTTGACTTTATTCTTTCAGACGAACCCTATCAGAGTTATATTTAAAAAATTGTCCTTGCTCTTCCACGCGTTTTTGTGTTTATCCCTTTAAATGCAAATGAGCTGGTGCTCCCGAACCCCCTTTTCAGAAGAGGGCGGATCTTTAAGAGCTTCCGGCATACAAATAAACATTCCACTATTAGTACAAGCCTGTTATCTTTACAGAGAGCGTATTCGGTTTAAAGTCAGTCATCTGACTGTACTGTGCATAATAAATGAAATAATATTCAAATAAAACCTAAAAATAAAATAATAAATAAAAATGAAACAAACAAATATAAAATACATAAATATTAAATGAACCAATAAATTAAATCATTCTAAAAAAACTATTCAAATAAATAGCACTTAATAGTGCATTACTGCCATCATCAGGTAGCTTCTTCTTCTTCTTGGTTTTATGGCGAGTTGCAATCTTTGCGCATATCGCCACCTACTGTGCTATTATGCAATCAGGATTTTCTTTTATTATATTAGTTGTTCTGTCTCAACTCTGAAGCCATCAAGAGTCCAGGTATTTAAATGCAAATGAGCTGGTGCTCCCGAACCCCCTTTTCAGAAGAGGGCGGATCTTTAAGAGCTTCCGGCATACAAATAAACATTCCACTATTAGTACAAGCCTGTTATCTTTACAGAGAGCGTATTCGGTTTAAAGTCAGTCATCTGACTGTACTGGGCATAATAAATGAAATAATATTCAAATAAAACCTAAAAATAAAATAATAAATAAAAATGAAACATAAACAAATATAAAATACATAAATATTAAATGAACCAATAAATTAAATCATTCTAAAAAAACTATTCAAATAAATAGCACTTAATAGTGCATTACTGCCATCATCAGGTAGCTTCTTCTTCTTCTTGGTTTTATGGCGAGTTGCAATCTTTGCGCATATCGCCACCTACTGTGCTATTATGCAATCAGGATTTTCTTTTATTATATTAGTTGTTCTGTCTCAACTCTGAAGCCATCAAGAGTCCAGGTATCGGTTGGCGCTGCATCAGGTAGCTTGGATCAGAAACACTTCCTCTATCTCTTTGCTTCTCACTCAGGGCTGTGTTTATGCTAATAAGGTAGAGAGCATCACAAATGGGCGGGACCTTTTCCCCTATGTTGACGTGTATGATTTATGATTTAGTGGGATTATATATATTAAAATTTTTTTTTACATTATAGGCTGGTTGTTTTCACACTCTGCAGTCACACAACTGTTCAAACACCTTATAAAAGTGACTTGCATAATTCACACAATATCACACACAATATTTCACACATTTGGCCCTCAAAAATATAGACAAACCAATGCAAAGGCGTGACACTTACGTTGCTGTTTCCAGTAAAAAAGCTCTGTTTTGAAGCGCTCTCAGATTAGCTGTATTACTGTCTGATCTTTACGAGCTGCAGAAACTAAACAGACCACAGATGAGCTGCAGCTCTCAGCATCTGGATCTGACATCTGTGACCATACAGGAGAGAGTTAACCAGCATCACACACACACACACACACACACACACACACACTCAGCTTGCCCAGTGTCACACGAGGAGAATCCTCCGTAATTATAACAGTTTGTGGAGGCGTAATTAGACAGATGGTGGAGGGAGAGAGAGACTGACATCCACACCAGCAGCTCCTGCTGACCAGAAACACAAAGTGAGGACTCATTTAAGACTGAAACAGGAGTTTGAATAGACAGAAGATGAAAAGCCAAATCCTTCATTTTTAGATGGATTTCTGTAATTAATCATTTAAGAAATAAACCTTTAAACACTGCACAAAATGATTTTCTTTCTTAGTATTTATCTTGTTTTCCACTACAAATATCTAAACAGTCTTAACTCTAGATACACGAGAAGCAAAATTACTTAAGATATTATGTCTTTTTAAAAAATTCCTTCATTTGTTTTTATATTTTATTATTTATTACAAATTTTGAGATACATATTTGTGTTTCAGGGCAAACCCTTTCTGTGTGATTTCTTTATTTTTAGTTTGACATTATTTTTGTTTTAATTAATTAATTTAGAAAAATAAATTCAAATGGAAAACAACAATTTTCTGACTTAATTGGCAAACATTTGTTCTTGTTTTAAGCAAAAACTTAATTTTGATACTTTTTTGAGAAAAGACTGAATATTTTCTTTCATGCCATGTTTCTTAGTTATTTGTACGTGTTTACTTATTTGTACTGTAGAACAAGACAAAAATACTTTTGCAGTGAAGTCATTTTCTCCCTGAAGTCTATTTTTAATGTAAGTCAAGTTTCTTGCACCAAAAACAACTGTATTTTAGGTTTTCAAGAGATCCAGCCTGATCTAAACAGAACTAGGCAGTTTTTGCCTGTTTAATTGTACATCTGTTTCCTCTGTTATGATTGGCTAACATGCATCAATAATTTGGTCTATTTTCCTAAAAGAGAAAGAATGTACATTTTAAAACATGCATATCAGCTAAAATTGAATTATTCGATTTTTTAGGAGCTCAAACGAGTCTTCAGCATGCAGCTTTGAATCAGGACACAGATGCAGTCTAATTCTTAATATTTTTATTTGTTCTTTTCTTAATAATATCCAGTTTGTGTGCTTATTATTGTCCATCCAGGTTTTGACTGGTGCCGCAGGCGACTGTCCTGAACGCACGTGAACAGACGGTCTATAGATCTATCTACTGTCGTCTCCAACACATCTGACGCTCACATCACTAGTTATACATCACGCTTATTGCTGTTTGCCCAGGTTTATAGATTTCATAGGAACAAAAATAAGAAAAAACTGATCAATAGATTGACATTCTCTGATTGATCAGATTGGTCTCTCAGTTCAAGCATTGTGTCTTCATTATTGTCCTAAAGAAAGTGCTAAAGTGTATTTCAGTGACTTGGTGAAACCTCAGATTTAATTTCCGCTGTATTAACAATGACGCTGTCAAATGGAATAACCAGAGATCAGAGACATGACCATCAAAACATTTGGTGAATGTCACAAACCATGTCAGGAACACCAAAAGAAATGCAGAGGAATAAATAATATCATTATGTTTTATAAAGACCAAAAACACACAGTGAGGTGGGTTCGAACAGTGCTGTGGAAAACACAAACTGAGCCCTCTTAAAAACTAAACGAACAATCAAAATAAAACGAAGCATTTCGAAAATTCCTCTTAACAGAACGCAACTCATTTCTTTCAGCCAGGCATGTTTGAAATGTAACAGTTGAACTTCAACATTCCACCTGCACTGCTACATTGTAACAACTATCCAGACAATTTGCTACATTCTGCAGTAATCCACACAGAAACCAACAGCACTGCCATTTAAAGGAACAGTTCACGCAAAAATGCTTAGAATTTACTCACCCTCAGCTCAGGCCAAGCAAGATGTAGATGATTTTTGGAGACTTTGAGAAATGTAGCATTCCATCACTTGCTCAGTATCCTCTGGATCCTCTGCAGTGAATGGGTGCCGTCAGAATGAGAGTCCAAACAGCTGATAAACACATCACAATAATCCACAAGTAATCCACAACACGTGTAACACCAAAAGCTGCATGTTTGTAAGCAAATCCTTCATCAAGACGTTTTTGACTTTATAGCAGCGGTTGCGAACTCCGGTCCTGGAGAGCCGCAGCCCTGCAGAGTTCAGCTCCAACCCTAATTAAAACTCACCTGCCTGTAGCTTCCTAGAAACCATTCAGACCTTGATTAGCTTGTTCAGGTGTGTTTGATTAGGGTTGAAGCAAAACTCTGCAGGGCTGCGGCTCTCCAGGACCGACGTTTGCCACCCCTGCTTTATAGCTATACATATAAAAATCCATAATAATGCTTCCTCCAGTGAAAAAGTCCATCCGCTGTTGTCTCTCACATCAAAATCCACACACATATTTGTTTAGAGCTGTTTTGGCTCGTAAACGGTGCTTGATCTCTACATATTTCTTTCCTGATTCAGATGAGATGACTTTTTCACTGGAGGAAGCGTTATTATGGATGCATATTTTAAGTTAAAAATGTCTTAATGATGGATTTGTTTCTTACAAACACAGCTTTTGGGATCACAAGATGTTAACTGATGAACTGGAGTGGTGTGGATTACTTGTGGATTATTGTGATGTTTTTATCAGCTGTTTGGACTCTCATTCTGACGGCACCCATTCACTGCAGAGGATCCATTGCTGAGCAAGTGATGCAATGCTACATTTCTCCAAATCTGATGAAGAAACAAACTCATCTACATCTTGCATGACCTGAGGTTGAGGACATTTTCAGCACATTTTCATCTGAACTATTCCTTTAATTACTGCCAGTGCACCAGCTTCTGCTCTTCTGTCTATTTTTGTGCCTTATAATGTCAAAGGTCAGACCATGAGGCCTCATCAGCAGCAGCTAAAGGTGATGTACTGCTCTCTGGTTCTGTCTGGGTTATGGACACCTGTGACCCGTGTCAGTTTGAATCCGTCCCATGGCAGCAGCTCTCAGAACACATTTGTAGGCATGAATTATATATCAAAGCGCCGCATCCTTTTCCTCCACGCATCTTGGTAAGTGTGAAATCGAATCCTCAATCACTGCCATTGATTTTATTACCGTCTGCAGAGCCGTTTCGCGGGTGCTCAAAGCAAACGGAGCCGGCGTAAGATTAGCCGTCGGAATTGGGAACACTCCCAAATGGAATTAGAATTGTGTTATGAAAACTGGCAGACAAACCAAAGCGTTGCATGTTGCCAGGTGGATCGTGTCCAGGTTCGACTTCCTGTTGCGTCTCTAAATACGTCTCTCGTACAGAAAGCAAAGGCAGGGAATCATACATGTGTGACGCTCAGTAAACGTTTTCTGTATGTTCCTTTAGGACAAATAAATTCATGGGAAAGTGGTTAGCTATAATAGACAGAAGCAAAGTTATAATAGATTATGCAATATCTATAGGCATTATTTATGAAATACAAGCAGAACATAAATCATATATTATTAGTTTTGTACATGAAACATGTAATTTAATCAAATGTGCCAGTTATGTAAGAATAATTTGTTTGAATGAAAAGTTTGAGGTCAGCAAGTTTTTTAAAAATTCATCAAGGATGCATTAAATTGATCAAAAGTGAGAGTAAAGACATTTATAAAGGATTTATATTTCAAATAAATGCTGTTCTTTTGAACTTTCTATTAATCAAAGATCCTGAAAAAGTTTTCATCATTGATAATAATCAGAAATGTTTCTTGAGCAGCAAATCAGTATATTAGAATGATTTCTGAAGATCATGTGACACTGAAGACTGGAGTAATGATGCTGAAAATTCAGCTGCGCATCACAGATTTTACAATATATTCGCAATATATTCACACTTACATTTTTAATAATATTTCACATTTTTACTGTATTATTGATCAAATAAATGCAGCCTTGATTAACATTAAAAGTGTTTTGAATGGTAGTGATTTACACAAATGTTCTGCTCATGTTCCTTGAATAACACCCAAAATTCTTAAAAGTGAACATCAGTCGCCAGTTGCTCAAAGCAGACAAGATGAGACAAGAGTCGTTTCAATGCACACCTTTGCATCTTCTAGAAAGATTAGTTGCATTTAAAACAAAACATCGGACAATGAGTCTGGGATTCTGAAAGTTGAAATCTGATATTGAGTCTGATTCTGAACTGGACGCTCTGATTCAGTGGAGTGACAGTATCTTGTTTGACAGCTCTGCTCTGGATTTCGTGCTACGCTTCTCTAATCAGTCACTTGTTCGCCTTGATTCCTTCTCTTTCTACTTCCCATCAGCCGACACAGGTTCAGCTCCCTCCGGTTCCCATTGTTTTTATTTATTTATGTAACTGTCACAAAAAAATTCTCAAATACTACACAATCAATACTCTACCCCCTCCGGAAACTTCTGAGAGCCCTGAGAAACAATCACAAGACACGCACGCGGAGGCTCCCTGAACAAGCCTCTCATCACGGTGAGTGGCCCGTGGGGGTCCTGCCTACCTGCCGGGCCCCTGGCTGCCAGTCAGCACACATTACCTCCTCATACATCAGTGTCTCGTTGCATTTGTGCTTCCCGTCTCGCTTGCGTCTCAAAAGTTGAGGAGTTTTCACAACTTATGAGCTTTCCTCAGGTCAGATGCTCTCAGGTGTGTATAAACGCTGTATTTCACTTCGAGACACACTGAGGGTGAGAAAGAACAGGGAAAAAAAAAATCTAAAATAGGCCTTTAGAAATAACACAGTGACTTTCTTGTCATTTATGTTACAGAGGAAAACGATTTCTCTGACAGACAGATCCATGCTGTTTGTGCTCCACATATAAAAGATTCTCCAGTATGCAATGACCCAGAACACTCTAGTATGTTAGTAGTGAGTTTAGCACTCCTTTCCGCCAAAAAATGTCAAAATTTGTAGATGCAGTTGACAAAAATAATCTCTCAAACTGCAGGACTAACTAAAAGTAATGTTATATATATATATATATATATATATATATATATATAAAAGAATAAATAAACTAAATAACAAATTTTTAGTTATAAAAAATTTATACATTTTGACTGGAAATTTTTTTATAAAATTTTATTGGAAAATAATAATTTCTTGTCAACTATCCATTTGCAGATCAGTCATTAAAAATATACTGTATATTGTGTAATATACACTATAATTCAAAAGTTTGGGATTAGTAAGATCTGTATTTTAAAAAAAAATTAATAGTAATAAGAATTGATCAAAAGTGACAGTAAACTTTTATGTTGTTACAAAAGATTTGTAACTTTTTATTCATCTAAGAATTCTGAAAAAAAGTATTATATTAATATTAACGGTTTCCAACATTGATAATATATCAGAATATAAGAATGATTTTTTGAAGGATCATGTGATACTGAAGACTGGAGTAATGGTTTATAAAAATTCAGCTTTGCCATAACAGGCATAAATTACATTTTAAAATATGTTTAAAAATAAAAACTATATCTTAAATTGTATTAATATTTCACAATATCACTGTTCTTACTGTATTTTTGATCAAATAAATGCAGCCCTGATGAGCAGAAGAGACTTCTTTAAAAAAAAAATGAAAAAGCTTACTGATTGCAAACGTTTGAACGGTAGTGTGTGTGTGTGTAATTATTATTATTATTATTTTTTTTTTTCTTAAACTGAATCATGTTTTGTGCATCATTACAATTCCGGTCCGTCTGTCTGACGCTGGTCATCGTGTTGTCCTGTTCTCGAGCTGACAAGGGTCAAAGGTCGCCCGAAATGTGCCCGTCTGTCCTTTTAAATCAGAACGCTGTGGCTGAGAGTCGTGACCTGTGAGGGACTCAGGTGTGTGTAACAGACGTCTGCTGAGATCTTCAATCACCAGCCCTGAACGGATTTGATCGTCATAGTTTGGACTGACACGGTACATTCAGAATCCTTCACTCCATTCCACCTAATCAATTAGCAGCTAAAGATTTAGAAAAACAAACAAAATCACCTTTGAGCAGCTTTTTGACTAATGTTGTTGGCTTATTTTATGTACAAACAAGAAATGTTGCAGGGAGGTTTTCCATTTCTTCTCTGCTGTGACAAGGCAAAACTATTCTTGGTAAGTCTAACTTGATTGCCACTTGCATCAAGATGTAACACACACACACACATATACACACACACACACACATACACACACACACACAGTCTGCAGGGCTACACTGTCGTATGATCCTGGAAGACACAAGTGAATTGCGATTTAGTTGGGACGTTTCTCGAACCCTCTCCTCTGACGCCCACTCAATGCCCGCTGATATTACTACAGTGTGGCTGAAAGAAAACAAAAAAATGCTAAAGAGAACGTTGATTGGGAATTTTTTTGGTTTTCCTATGTTTTTCTCTCCACCTCGGAAGGTCCCAAAACATTTGCAGGATGAATAAACGGGTACAATTCCTTAAATAACCCCTTAAATTCAAGATCAGCAATATGTGATCCACATTGGGGTGACTAAAAAGTTGTTTTGGATCAGACAAAAATCAGTTTTCATATGCAGGTGTGAGTGCATAGGTTCCTGCAAAAGAGTCTTCCTGTCCACGTCAGTATTAATAACCAAACTCTTGCGGATGCATTTGGCATAGGTATAAAATAAACAATTGTCCTTTAGGTCTGTAGCATTTCACACCCTCCTATAGACTGATTAACATATATTTAAATATATAATTCCATATATATATATATTCATGAGTGAAAAAGGAGGATAACAAAGCAAAACGAAAGAGAAATCTAAAGCTCTAAGTTAACTCGGTAGGTCTAATCTTCTTAAAATCACAGTAATATTTAGATATTTAAAATTATTACGATTAAAACACAGTGCCGATACAGAGATAACGAAAGAAAACGTCAAACGCCACACAGAGGAAGATCTCTATTACTGAGTTAGGAGGGTGTGATTTAGCCTCACAAATTGGAAGGGAGCTTCGAGCGGAGCGGTTCTAATTCAGACGGGTGGCCGTCGGAGGCGCGTGGGAGAGAAAGTGCAGGTGACGTCCCTATAGAACAAGCTTGGCCTCGAGAGCCCGGTGAAGTCTGTACGGGGCCGACCATGTGCCCTGATACCGAGCTACAGGGTTTGGGGGTGAGCGTCGGGGACGAATACGGCGAGAGGCAGTAACCAGGCTCCCGAGGGGAAGACTGACCCGCTGCCTCTATGGGATGCGAGCTGGACAGTATGTTCAAATCCTCATAAAAGCGGCCCAGTGGAGAGTCTGTGCCGGAAGAGTGGTGACCTGGGAGTTGCCCGGGGCAGGAGGACTGCGGGAGGAGCAGGGAGGTGTGAGAGCCGGCGGTGCTGGAAAGGTCACTGTAGTGGAAAGTTCTCCCCGTGATGGGGCTCTGGATGGTCGGACTCGGGGCTAGAGGGGTGTAGCACGGCGAGGCGTTCGCTGAGCCATACTGAGCAAGCAAGGCCAGCGCTGACCTTTCCAAAGGAAGGTAAGTGGATAAAGCGGGCGGGATCTGGGATGACGTGGAACTCTCGGGGGCTTGGGAATGGCTGGAAGCAGGGGATCCTGGTGGGGGAGTGTGGAAGAGGTTCAACCCAGTGGAAGTCTTGCCCCCTCCGGTAGCAAATTGCTGCAGGGAGCCCGTTTGAGAGGGTTTTGGTGGGGGTTGGCCATGCAGTAATTGACTGGGTACGTGGCTGAACAAGCCTGTGGAAGGAGGGCTAGTATTCGATGAGGTTGTAGCCAAGATCCCAGTTGGAAATCCTGCTTGGAGATGTCCCGATTGTGGAGGAGTACTGGGAGCGACGGCTTGCTTTTGTCTTGGCTGCAAATGGAGCTGTGCAGTGATAGAAGTCGGAGACGCCGATGAAGAAGAGAAGCTTCCAAATGGGAATGATGAAATTCCGGCTTGCTGGCTGGAAGTAGTTGCTCCTGATGAGTGCTGCGTCCGGAGGGATGCAAGAAGCGGCGTATCGACTGCCGGACAATTCTTTGATGGGGAACCGGATGGAGAGTCACCAGCTGGTACAGGTTTTGGTGCGATTGTCTGAAACCTCTTCAGCTGGCTGGGCGGCTCATTTCTCGATCCGAGAACGGACACCGGAGGTCGGAAGAGAGTGGCGGGGAGGTGGGGTTGGTGGGTTAGTGCAATAGCGACCGATGTGGTGGCGGCAGCAGCTTGTAGAGGCGCTTGGATCAGGGGAGCCCAGATGACGGGAGTAGGGGACGGAGGAGTAGGCGGCGACGGACTCTGCATCAGGTTGGCGCAGTGAGCCATGTCTCGATCGTGCTGCACGATCTGCTGGATGATCTCACTTTCCTGGTAGTTCAAAACCCCTGAATTCAAGTCATGTTGAACCTTGTGCTGGAGAATAGAGTTCTTCTTCCCTAAGAGATGAAAGACAAAAAATCTAATTTGTAGTCAGCAGAAAACATATCTTTTATAAACAACATTAAGAAGAAGTACTGTTGTATTACTATTTTGTGGACATGATAGAATGGTAATACCATGGTTTTGTTGTAACTCTATATTCTGTTCTATAATTCTTTGGTATATGAATATGGTAGCCATTCAGTACCATGGTATTACCTTTTTTTGTACATTATAGCATGGAAATACTGTGGTTTTGTTGTTATTCTGTATTCTGTTCTATAATTCTATGTATGTAAATATGGTAATTGTTCAGTACCATGGTACAGTATATATCAATTGGCGCTTTTCCACTGCGTGGTACGACTCGGCTCGGCACGCCTCGGCTCGGCTCGGTTTGCGCTTCCACTGCAGTTCAGTATCACTTTAGAGTGGGCGGGATTATTCACATGTCGTTAGTTGCGCCACCTCAACTGCAGCATTTGGCATAAGTGTTAAATAAACAATTTTCCTTTAGATCTGTAACATTTCACACCCTCCTATAGACTGATTAACATATATTTAAATATATAATTCCATATATATATATATATATATATATATATATATATGTTTCCACTGCAGTTCAGTATCACTTTAGAGTGGGCGGGATTATTCACATGTCGTTAGTTGCGCCGCCTCAACTGCAGCATTTGGCATAAGTATTAAATAAACAATTTTCCTTTAGGTCTGTAGCATTTCACACCCTCCTATAGACTGATTAACATATATTTAAATATATAATTCCATATATATATATATTCATGAGTGAAAAAGGAGGATAACAAAGCAAAACGAAAGAGAAATCTAAAGCTCTAAGTTAACTCGGTAGGTCTAATCTTCTTAAAATCACAGTAATATTTAGATATTTAAAATTATTACGATTAAAACACAGTGCCGATACAGAGATAACGAAAGAAAACGTCAAACGCCACACAGAGGAAGATCTCTATTACTGAGTTAGGAGGGTGTGATTTAGCCTCACAAATTGGAAGGGAGCTTCGAGCGGAGCGGTTCTAATTCAGACGGGTGGCCGTCGGAGGCGCGTGGGAGAGAAAGTGCAGGTGACGTCCCTATAGAACAAGCTTGGCCTCGAGAGCCCGGTGAAGTCTGTACGGGGCCGACCATGTGCCCTGATACCGAGCTACAGGGTTTGGGGGTGAGCGTCGGGGACGAATACGGCGAGAGGCAGTAACCAGGCTCCCGAGGGGAAGACTGACCCGCTGCCTCTATGGGATGCGAGCTGGACAGTATGTTCAAATCCTCATAAAAGCGGCCCAGTGGAGAGTCTGTGCCGGAAGAGTGGTGACCTGGGAGTTGCCCGGGGCAGGAGGACTGCGGGAGGAGCAGGGAGGTGTGAGAGCCGGCGGTGCTGGAAAGGTCACTGTAGTGGAAAGTTCTCCCCGTGATGGGGCTCTGGATGGTCGGACTCGGGGCTAGAGGGGTGTAGCACGGCGAGGCGTTCGCTGAGCCATACTGAGCAAGCAAGGCCAGCGCTGACCTTTCCAAAGGAAGGTAAGTGGATAAAGCGGGCGGGATCTGGGATGACGTGGAACTCTCGGGGGCTTGGGAATGGCTGGAAGCAGGGGATCCTGGTGGGGGAGTGTGGAAGAGGTTCAACCCAGTGGAAGTCTTGCCCCCTCCGGTAGCAAATTGCTGCAGGGAGCCCGTTTGAGAGGGTTTTGGTGGGGGTTGGCCATGCAGTAATTGACTGGGTACGTGGCTGAACAAGCCTGTGGAAGGAGGGCTAGTATTCGATGAGGTTGTAGCCAAGATCCCAGTTGGAAATCCTGCTTGGAGATGTCCCGATTGTGGAGGAGTACTGGGAGCGACGGCTTGCTTTTGTCTTGGCTGCAAATGGAGCTGATATATATGAGTAAAAAAGGAGGATAACAAAGCAAAACGAAAGAGAAATCTAAAGCTCTAAGTTAACTCGGTAGGTCTCATCTTCTTAAAATCACAGTAATATTTAGATATTTAAAATTATTACGATTAAAACACAGTGCCGATGCAGAGATAACGAAAGAAAACGTCAAACGCCACACTGAGGAAGATCTCTATTACTGAGTTAAGAGGGTGTGATTTAGCCTCACAAATTGGAAGGGAGCTTCGAGCGGAGCGGTTCTAGTTCAGACGGGTGGCTGTCGGAGGCGCGTGGGTGAGAAAATAATTTTCATTCCGCGTCGCCCCATTAAGCTCTCGCTGGATCCGCTCCTCTGCTATCAATGAGAGGAACGTCTACGTCATGTTTTGGTAACGGTATGGGTCACTTGGAACCTCAACCGAGGTGGTACTAAAAAAAGTACCAGGTACTGTACCCAGTGGAAACCCCCCCAAAAGTGAACTGTACCGAGCCGTACCATGCAGTGGAAAAGGACCAAATGTGTCATGGTACCATTTTTGGACAAGATAGCATGGTATTACCATAGTTTTGTTGCAACTATATTCTGTTCTATAATTCTATGGTATATGAATATGACACACACACACACACACATATATATGTATGTGTGTGTATATATATATATATATATATATACAGTATATATACATTTACATTTAGTCATTTAGCAGACGCTTTTATCCAAAGCGACTTACAAATGAAGACAATAGAAGCAATCAAAATCAACAAAAGAGCAATGATATGCAAGTGCTATAACAAGTCTCAGTTAGCTTAACGCAGTACATTTTTAAAAATTATATGGGTTATGGGTTAAGGTGTATGAATGTCTGTACTAATTCATTTGTTAGTATTTTAGCTGCTTGTATTCTTCCTTCAAACTGATCATAGCTTTTTTTATTAATACCCACTAAAAATTGAATTATTCACCCTTAGGCAACGCCTTGAATATTAAATATCAAACGCAGCACTCTGCTCGATATGTCTACTGTTTCAACAGCGCTTTGATTCATCTCACACACCACATCACCCCTGTTAAACAGTCCTGGAGCCTGGGCTCGCCAAAGGATGGCTCCGAGCGCAATCAGAGACGGAGGGGCCGCTCGCGGTGAGGACACAGGCCGAATGGAAATAGCTCAGCGTAGCAGGGGGCAGATAATTTCTACAGGCTGACCTGCCTGCGTTTGACTGCTCCTCACTGCTGAGCCCCAGATAAGAAAGAGAACAAAAATAGAGTGCAGACACAACCTTCAGCATACGCCGGACTGATATAAACAAGAGACCAATAGCCTGGATGAGCAGAGGGCACTTTGCTATGTTTGGTAATGTCACGCTATCACTTACTACTTGATACCAATACTTTTATTTTTGGTACTTGCCGATATCGAGTATCCGATACCGATATTTTTATTGCATTTGTACATTTTTTAAATATTGGGTACAGAAACCAAAAGGGTATGTATAATGTTAGTTGGTTAACTTCATTTATCAAATAGATAGTCAAACCAAAATTTATTCAGACTCCTTCAACATTTCTCACATTATCACAGTTTATTCGCTATAGTTTAGAAAATGGTAATAAAATATCTGACAGAGAAATTACACTCCATTGTGAGACATTAGACACAAGAGGGAGTGAGAGTTTAAGTTAAGTTCAGTTTCAATTGGTGTACAGTAAGAGAAATGCATTATAATGAGACTAAAGCTGTTCCTGATTCAAGAACATGAAAATAATACTTATTTCACAGATGCTGTGTTCATACAGCACAGTATACTGTACACACTGTATTAGTAGTATGGAGTAGTATGCTAAACTTCTTACCGATGCGGTCCAGGCGGTCCAGAGCGACGGTCTCAAACGCTCTCCTCATCATGGGATACTCCTCCAGGACCTCATTGAAGTTGTCCACAGACAGAGAGTACAGACGGCAGTATGTGTCGGCCCGGACGCTGGCGGTGCGTCTGCCTCGTGTCAGCAGACAAATCTCTGAACGAGAGAAGACATAAACACACCAGTGTGCACTTCTACCATGTACTGGTACTGAGATCCTGGCAGAGTTCTAAGAAGTGCAAATGATAATAAATAATAAATTATTATAAATGCATTAACACCATAAACTGATGAAAATTATTATTATTTGCATTTATGAGCATTTCATACTGGCAGAGTATTAAAACGACAGTTTTTTTAAAGGTTTAAATGCAAATGATAATAAATATCAAATTATTATAAATGCATTTTATATGATCATTTCTTATTATTTGCATTTATACTTACAAAAAATTGCATTATAAAAAACATTTATAAGCATTTCATATTGGCAGAGTTATAAGAATATTTTTTTTCTTTAGGATAATGATGCAAATTATAATAAGTAAATTATTATAAATGCATTTATTATGATACTTATTATTATTTGCATTTATAATTGCATTTATAAGCATTTATTGCTGTAAGATTATATATTTTTAGCCTATAAATTCAAATGATAATATATAATAAATGAATATAAACAAATTTATTATGATAATTTATTATTATTTGCATTTATAATTAGGCTATAATAATTTGCATTTACAACATTTATTTATAAGCATTTGATACTGGCAAATGAGTTGTTATTATATATTTTATTCTATAGGTTATAAATGCAAATTTTAATACATTATTTATAATTGCATTCATGACTATTTAATTTTTATTACTAGCATTTATAATTATAATAAATTGCATTCATAAAATGTATAGACAATCATGCTGGCAATATAATTTTTTTCTCTTTTCTTTAGGTTAATACTGCAAATTATAAGAAATATTATTATTGATTATTTGCATTTATAAAAGGTTGAGAGAATAGTATTTCTTCAGATTTCTTTTTTTAAATTCAAGAAGTCAATGTAAAACTTGAGGAAGAAATTAAATCTAAACTGAATGTACTGTATTTAAATGTAATTGAACAAAAATCATATTATAACACAACAATGCCATCAGTACTTGTATCTATCAACATAAATGATTCTCTTAGCTCATCTCATATTGCTCCTGTAGACAGACACACACACACACACACACACACACACACACACAGGGTTCCTGCATTAAAGCTGCATGACACAGACAACTCCATCAAATTCTGCCAGAAATTACGTTGAGCTTCCACAACACCACTGTTCAGTATGAACCTTTGGCGAACCTGTGTGTGCAGACCAGAAAACACACGTCCTGTCACATTCTCTCTCCAAACACACCCAGAGCTGATCACGCTGACTTTCTATCAAGAAAAAAAAACAAACACACGCTCAAAAACAACTATCCTTCCCCCTTTTTTGGATTAAAAATGTTCTGTAATCCACAGCTGAAGCACTAAATGCCACGCAGAGCTCAGAGGACAGGCAGACCTCATATGTCACGGCGGATCAGCAGAATTACGCCCCATTTATCGGGGTGCAGAGCTGGTAACACTGCCCTCTGCTGCCCTCCAGAGAAGAGCAAAACCACTGGCTGTTAAACAACCAATACCCACAATCCTCTCCGCTTCTTAAGTGCCAAACATCAATAATAGGGACGGGGGAAGAAATCGATTTACAGACGCCAAACGATTCTTTTCAAAGACAAGACAGAAAGTCAATATTAGAATTTTACATTTAATTCTATTTTATTAACAAATCATATGCAGAACCACATTACAAAGCATCGAGAACTGTGAACACGACTACCTGAATCTGAATCAAATGGTAAGATTCGCAGCACTAATCAATGCTTGAGCTGCAGTCAGAGTCAGTATTCTTACTGTATGATGACTATTGACTCGTTTGTATTTGTCTCCTGAGTATTATTTTCCCGTTTGACATGGCATTGGAATGAGATGCCGGCTGGACACACAGAAGTGACAGTGGATTTGTTCCAGAATGATTTTGTGATCGCACACTGACCCCAGTTTAGCTCATGGCAGCGTTTCCATTAGCATGATGCGTTCAACAGCTGATCTCTGACTCAACAAAATAAAACAACATCAACGTCCAGCAGGAAATCCGGCTGGAACAATCTGATGGAGTACTGGGATTGTTTACCAGGATGGAGAAGAGAGAGAGAGAGTGTGTGAGGATTATGTTAAAGTTATAGTTCACCCAAAAAGAAGATATTTTGAAGAATGTTGATAACCAAGAAGTTGTCAGTAACCATTGACTTCCATAATATGGGGGGAAAAAAACCTATGGAAGTCAATGGCTACTAGCAACTGTTTGGAATTTTATTTTTTTGGGTGAACTATCCCTTTAACTGTGCTGTACAACCATGTTTTTGTTATTAAACACTAAGTGGACAATCTAAACATCACAAACACTTCAGAGCCAGGAAGATATGAACATAATCTCAAAATGGCTGATTAAGCATGCAATTACTGCTTATATACCATATTTATGTGCAACTCCAGGGAACTTCAGAAAATAAAATAAAACAAATAAACAAACAACAACAGCATGGTAACATGGCAGTATAAATATAATGATATAATATTTTTGGAAATTTAAGAACAAAAAGGGTTTATATATTATAAACCCATTTGCGGATAATCTAGTGAAATAAATAATTATAGTAATAAATAAATAATCATTTGTAATTCTAAATATTTGTTTAGAATGTATTTATTAATAATTCAAAATAATCTATTATTTAATAATAATTTCCTCTTTTATTTGTAACTTGATGGAAACAAGCCTAAATATCAGATTATTCACAATATTATTATGAATTACAAGAATGATAAATCAATATAAAACAAAAATCGATTAGATAAGCCACATTTAAAGCTGCTGTAAAATATTATTGCATTTTATGCATGTTATATATGTTATGTCATATTGCCCAGAATATTCAAAATAACAGAAACTATTCAGAAATGGGCTGCATTAGACTTTGAACTCGAACACTAATTCTAATATCCTGTCATTTCTGCATAATTCCACTGGTTTTAATGGACAGGAACATTAGGACTTAAAAAAGGAACAAATAAGCCAGAATAAATTAGCAAAATGAGTCAGTGAACCTGTACAACACGTTCCCTGTAAAAACTCTCAATGTGTCAGTGTGTAATGAGAGTCACAGAGCTCGAACCGTGAGAGGATTATAAGCACAGCAGCCTCACTCACTGCATTTGGCAAACCCACAATCCAAATCCACACACACACACACACACACACTCATGCGATTCTGTCTGTCTCAGATCTCAAGATGATAACACTGATGAGACACCATGTTCGATTTTCCTCCGACGACGACAGAAACAGGCTGAGATGACTTGAATCTGAGGGATTTTCCTGAAGAAATCCTGCTTCCAGATCAGAATGAATCAAACGCTCCCGATCATGACATTTAACTAAGAATGACCTACACACTCACACATGCTACACACTCCTGCTGCGCTCTGAGATCATGCTGCAGATTGAAGCTTTTATCCAGAGTCTGACAGCACATGTATTACAGCGATGGTCCACCTGCAGCGTGTGTGTGCCAAAATAAAGCATATCAGAGAGACTGTTTACTCCTCAGTAGTGAAGAGCTTCACTAGTGCTGCGGCTCATAGTTAGAGTCAGTGGTTTAAACACATCTACAGACCAGAAAAGAGACTTGAAGATGCAGGACTCTTTTGACTTAAGACAACAGCCACTCAGAACACCCAGAAAAAAAACTAGCAACCATCCAAAACATCCTAGCAATCAGCCAAAACACCCTAACAACCAGCCAGAACACCCTAAAAACCACCAACCATCCAAAACACCCTTACAACCAGCCAGAACCCCCTAAAAACCACCAACCATCCAAAACACCCTTACAACCAGCCAGAACCCCCTAAAAACCACCAACCATCCAAAACACCCTTACAACCAGCCAGAACCCCCTAAAAACCACCAACCATCCAAAACACCCTTACAACCAGCCAGAACCCCCTAAAAACCACCAACCATCCAAAACACCCTTACAACCAGCCAGAACCCCCTAAAAACCACCAACCATCCAAAACACCCTTACAACCAGCCAGAACCCCCTAAAAACCACCAACCATCCAAAACACCCTTACAACCAGCCAGAACCCCCTAAAAACCACCAACCATCCAAAACACCCTTACAACCAGCCAGAACCCCCTAAAAACCACCAACCATCCAAAACACCCTTACAACCAGCCAGAACCCCCTAAAAACCACCAACCATCCAAAACACCCTTACAACCAGCCAGAACCCCCTAAAAACCACCAACCATCCAAAACACCCTTACAACCAGCCAGAACCCCCTAAAAACCACCAACCATCCAAAACACCCTTACAACCAGCCAGAACCCCCTAAAAACCACCAACCATCCAAAACACCCTTACAACCAGCCAGAACCCCCTAAAAACCACCAACCATCCAAAACACCCTTACAACCAGCCAGAACCCCCTAAAAACCACCAACCATCCAAAACACCCTTACAACCAGCCAGAACCCCCTAAAAACCACCAACCATCCAAAACACCCTTACAACCAGCCAGAACCCCCTAAAAACCACCAACCATCCAAAACACCCTTACAACCAGCCAGAACCCCCTAAAAACCACCAACCATCCAAAACACCCTTACAACCAGCCAGAACCCCCTAAAAACCACCAACCATCCAAAACACCCTTACAACCAGCCAGAACCCCCTAAAAACCACCAACCATCCAAAACACCCTTACAACCAGCCAGAACCCCCTAAAAACCACCAACCATCCAAAACACCCTTACAACCAGCCAGAACCCCCTAAAAACCACCAACCATCCAAAACACCCTTACAACCAGCCAGAACCCCCTAAAAACCACCAACCATCCAAAACACCCTTACAACCAGCCAGAACCCCCTAAAAACCACCAACCATCCAAAACACCCTTACAACCAGCCAGAACCCCCTAAAAACCACCAACCATCCAAAACACCCTTACAACCAGCCAGAACCCCCTAAAAACCACCAACCATCCAAAACACCCTTACAACCAGCCAGAACCCCCTAAAAACCACCAACCATCCAAAACACCCTTACAACCAGCCAGAACCCCCTAAAAACCACCAACCATCCAAAACACCCTTACAACCAGCCAGAACCCCCTAAAAACCACCAACCATCCAAAACACCCTTACAACCAGCCAGAACCCCCTAAAAACCACCAACCATCCAAAACACCCTTACAACCAGCCAGAACCCCCTAAAAACCACCAACCATCCAAAACACCCTTACAACCAGCCAGAACCCCCTAAAAACCACCAACCATCCAAAACACCCTTACAACCAGCCAGAACCCCCTAAAAACCACCAACCATCCAAAACACCCTTACAACCAGCCAGAACCCCCTAAAAACCACCAACCATCCAAAACACCCTTACAACCAGCCAGAACCCCCTAAAAACCACCAACCATCCAAAACACCCTAACAACCAGCCAGAACACCCTAAAAACCACCTACCATTCAAAACACCCTTACAACCAGCCAGAACACCCTAAAAACCACCAACCATCCAAAACACCCTAACGACCAGTCAGAACACCCTAGAAACCATCCAGAACATCATAACAACCAGCCAGAACACCCTAGAAACCACCTACCAAGAAAAACACTCTAGCTACCACTCAAAACACCCTAAAAACCACCTGGCAACCATCCAGAACACTCTAGATACCACCTAGCAATCAAGAATACCACAACAACCATATAACAATACCCTAGCATTGACAAACAACACTCACATTTTCTTAAAAATGAAATAAATAATCAAAAATAAAAAAATACATAAATAAACCTGGCCTATCTTGCTCTTGTCAATATCTTCTTTCATATTCATCCCTCCTCATTATGTCAAGCTCAACCATGCAACCTCATTATGGAGAGTGAGTCACATGACTTGGTATAAGCAGCATGTCCATAATTATAATCAGCCTCTGCATTTGAGTCATTGATGGCCAACATAATCACAGGAATCACGAGGGCATTCGCGTGTTCTCATGTGTGCCGTTTAAAGACGAGCTCATGCATATTTCTTCCTCCCTTATTTATGTGATGAACTGTTTCAAACCTTACTGAGCTGCCTACATAGACAGCAGTTTAAGCTCTCCATGTGAAGCCTGTAGCATAATTATGCTGTCTTCTAAGTCAACTTGTTTTGGCCAAAGCCAGTGTCACATAAGTAATAAATAACAGACACCAGGACAGTAAAATCTCACATTCCCCTGAAGAGCAGTTACATAAATTAATTTCATGAGTGAATAACTCGGGTTAAAAACAAATTCTCCACGGCTTTCCGTTCATTTCCCAGCATGCACTGGTGCCAAGAACGACTTTGAAGATTGTCAAGAGCAAGTAGCTATGTGAAATGCAGATTAACGGCAGAGATGGATTGCGTGTTATCTTTCCATTATTTCCATCAGAGTTCCCGCGGGACGAGGTCAGAGGTCGCGAAGAGTACATGAGCTGTAATTAGCCTTGGGTGGATGGGGCACAGGCGGCTAAATGCCTCACTATTTAAGCAGAAACCACTCAATGAAATAAAGCAGATGAAAGAGTGTCGAGAGTTGCAGTCCTGACTTTTGACCTCATCTAAGGCTGAATTCACATTGCTTGGACCAAATTACCCACAAATCACCTGAGACGTAATGTCACGTGACTAATAAATCTGGAACCACAGGAAAATTACATCATGACAACAATGAACGCCAGAACACACACAAGCTGTGTCCTAAATGACGCACTGTACACTATGCATTTATGCACTCAACTATGTATGAATTAAATAAGGTTATTTTGTCATTCATAATCAGAGTCTGATAGCCTGTTACCCTTCGCTATAATTAAAGCTGCGACAAGTGAGTACATGATATGTTCAACATTCCATGCTTAGTTTTTTCCCCGGTTATTTAATTGCATCATCCAGGTATTTAAAGTGCACTTTTCTTTTTGGAATTTTCAGTGTGAACACCTTACTCACTATTTATACTACAAAACATAGAAAAGTGCATTAGTACGCATTTTGGGACGCACCTACAGTCTCAAAGCTTCACTAGTGACATCACAGACAGCATTATCTTATCTCAAATTTTGATCTTAATTAAAATTAATTTGAATTAAAATCTTAATTTGACCTTTTAGTAATATATTTTTTAAAGTTATATCTGTTAACATCAGTTAATGCGCTGTGAACTAAAACAATGAATAACAATGAAAACATATATTGCTCATTGTTGGTTCATGTAAGCTAATGCATTAACTAATGTTAATAAATGACACCTTATTATAAAATGTCACCTATAAATTATAGATTATAAATATATGAAAAATATGCACCCCTTTTTTATGTTTTTTAAAAAGAAGTCTCTTCTGTTCACCAAGGCTGCATTTATTTGATCAAAAATACAGTAATATTGTGAAACTGTATAATTGTTTTCATTTGAATATACTGTATGTTAAAATGTAATTTATTCCTATGATCAAAGCTGAATTTTCAGCATCATTACTCCAGTCTTCAGTGTCACATGATCCTTCAGAAATCATTCTAATATGCTGATTTGCTGCTCAAGAAACAATTTCTGATTATTATCAATGTTGAAAACAATCATGCAGCTTCATATTTCTGTGGAAACCGTGATACATTTTATTTTTCAGGATTATTTAATGAATAGAAAGTTCAAAAGAACAGCATTTATTTGAAACAGAAATCTCCACTGTCACTTTTGATCAGTTTAATGCATCCTTGATGAATAAAATAATTAATTTCTTGAAAAAAAAAATCCTCAATGACAGCTTATAAACACTACCATGACTAATGGTAGTGTTTATAAGCTGCACATGAAATAAGCTATTATTTTATGTATCTTCATAGCTCTGTTCTATGAAGAATAGAAACTTGAACAGCTGCATCAGGACCCCCCCCCACCCCCCCAACACCCACCACACAACCCAGACCCCAAAAAAAACCACACAATGACACAAACATGACCTGCTTTGCATCTGTGTTAATGTCCCAGAAATAGGGCACTTATCGGCTGTGATCCCACGATT